>NC_051160.1:14492101-14581102 GCF_013339745.2 Dermacentor silvarum | reverse complement strand
AAAAGAAGTGGAAAGAAGAAAGAAAGAAGAAGAAAAGCAAAGAGAGGAAAGGAAAGGAGGAAAGCAAAAGGAACTTGAGCGGACAACAGCCGAAGGAAAGATAGCATAGGAAAAGAAGAAGAAGGGAAAGAAGAACAGGCGAGTGAAACGCGAGCGAGAAAGGAATGGGGAAAGAAGGAAAAGAGAAGAAAAAGAGGGAAAGAAAGAAGAAGAAAAGAAAGAAAGCAAGAAGAAAGAAAGAAAGAAAGAAAGAAAGAAAGAAAGAAAGAAAGAAAGAAAGAAAGAAAGAAACAAGACCCACAAAGCGCCGCTACGCGTCACGTGTTTCTTTCCACCTTGAATCTATGACCTGTTGGCCTACGAGCATGACATCAGTGTTCGAAGAACCCTGACTTGAGTTGTCTATGGAGTACAATCGCATGTATAAATCTTCTATCACTTAACGCGTTACTTTAGTTTCTAGGTGAACTCCTACGTAACCATAGTCGTTAGTATTTTCTTTTGCTCTTCCCAATGTTATTGCCTTCAGGCTTTGCAATCGACAGTGGAATTCAGTGAGTGTGAATGCTGACGGCGGGCCGCAGCGTCGAAAGATGCCGGCGCATGTTTATCCGGTGGTGAGCCACATATCTTAAATATTACTGGAGCCCATGGTTTCATGATAACAAGCAAAGCACTCTGCGGTTGATGTTTTCTTTCCATCCTCCATGCTTGCCCCAGAGATTCTGCGCAGAGTTTGCATTTACAATACTTGCGCAAAACTTCGATTCAATTCTGCATCACATCGAATGCATCGAATTCAACGTGCGTGGACTCACACGACTGTGATTCGTACGAAGTGTCTTAGGCAATAGAACACATACTCTTTTGATTTTCCCATATATGACTGTGAACAGCCGGAATTGGAAATCTTCTTCAGCGCCAATTGGCAACAAGCCGGTGGCTGAAGAAATTTACGGGGTTCCTGGCTGGACATCATATCAGCGAAGCGGTCCACCACGGCTTTCCTAGAAATGTCTTTAGCAACGCAGGCTTAGATTCAAGGCTGTGAATTGGTCCTTTGTCCGGGCACCAAATGTGTATATGGTCTTCTCCTACTGCCTACCCTAATGGTTGATCCTCATAACCCCCTTTTTTTCTTATCTTCCCTTTTAAGAATAACAGGCTAGAGGGCATTTAGCTCAGGCTAACCCCTCTGCTTTTCTTCAAGTAATTTTCCTCTCTCTCTCTCTCTCTTTGCATCTGCTTTTGTTTCTTTATTACTGTAGCAATATAGGTGGTGCTTACAACATCTTTATTGAAAATCATGGTGGGGTCTCAGGGTGGCCCTTGTTGGGGGCGACTCCCTCGGCCCAAGTGACGATTTTCAGTTGTTCCCTGAGATCGGCGGCAGTCCTAAGTAAGGTCTCCCAGGTAAGTTTGGAGGGGGCTGGCAAGAGCGTATCTGGGGGAGGAAAACCCCTACATCCCCAAAGAATGTAGTCTTGTGTTGCCAATTCGTTGTAGCAATATAACAATTACATTTATGATGAGCGACAGCTTCTCTCTTGAGTTAGAACAAAGTAATAAACAAAAGAAAACAGCAGTAGACAGAGAGAGAAATAGAAGAGAGGAAAGGCAGTAATTTTTTGAAAAGGAAACGACATGACACCGAAAATAGACACCCGCTTACCTCCAGAAATGGGAACAGAGGTGGGACCTGGCGACACATTTGGGCGGTGGAGGAAGGTGCAGACACTCAATTCTGGCAAAGGCATTGGGTACGCCGTACTGGACGAGGTACTTGACAAAGAACATCACGTTCAGGGTTGCACCAAAGCCCAAGAGGCAGGTAAGGTTCAGCCTTGAGACAAGGTATGGTGCCTTGAGCAGCGCCGAACTGCGTGAAAAGCCATGTCACTGTTAACTAAGGTTTACAAGCTCATGTAATTTTATAAGATTGACATGCTTCTAACATAAGCTCGATATCAACATCGGGCACATAATTCATGTTTTTTTTAAGTATGAGCTATTCAGAAAGACAGCAGCAGGACCCAGGTAGCCTGCAGCCACAGTCAGGAAACTCCGGGAGGGTTGGAATAAAGTCCCTTGATGTAGGAAAGTACCGCCACTCTTTGTACTTTGCCGCCGGCGCGCGACCTCCTCGCCTCCTCCTCACCCCTCGCGGGTCCCCTCCGCGACAGACGGCCTTGGGCACGTTTTCCTGCACGATGATTGGTCTCCCTGCCGTTGCGCTTGGAAACGAGCGGAGCTTGCGTTTTGCTTGTGTTTTTCTTTTTCGTTCGCGCCATTTTGCGCCTCAGCTCAGCTGGCTCGGCGTATAGAGAACGTCGCGCGCTAACATTTCACGCTGTTTCGAGCACTGTCTGCTGGCCCTATGCCGTGCTGCTGCGCATATAACTGCAGCAAGAAGCGCGATGATGGCTATGCAGCTTTTACGATACCGCAAGAAAAGCGTGATGGCTTGCGCAAGAAGCAGTGGCTGCACAACATTGGCCGGAAGAACTTTGTCCCGACAAGTAACAGTGTTGTTTTCGAGGTAAGACGCCTTTCTTATTGCTCGTATGAAAGCATCCCCTAATGCTGCATTTTTTCAATTCTTCCGGCCTGCTCATTCGCGTTTTTGCTGCGGTAATTTGTACGATGCATAAAAATGGGGTTCTCCTCAGCATGCTGAATATTCTGATGGGACTCCATCACCTCGCACGTCGTCAACTCTTATTCAATCGGAAATGCAGCACTATAGATTCTGCTTTCCACTGAACAGATATACCCGAAGATACAGCCTCTCGATCGCACTTTTCGTGATTGTTAGGATCCGTTGCCTGTTTTACTGAAAATCGAAATAGCAGCTTGTAGAGCAGCTATTTACAGCTTACTTCGATGTGTGTGTGAGTCACAAATACAATGAATGCAGGGCCCCCCAAAAATAGTGGCAAGTTACCCGTGGTTAATTGTCGGAGTCATATACCCAAGTATAACCGTGGTCAGCCTCTATAGTCTGTAAAGAAGTATGTTTATCTAGGCCAATTACTCACAGGTGACCCTGATCAAGAGAAAGAAATTTGCAGAAGAATAAAATTGGGTTGGAGTGCATACGGCAGGCATTACCAAATCCTGACTGGGAGCTTACCACTGTCGTTGAGAAGAAAAGTTTACAATCATTGCATTCTACCGGTGCTAATGTATGGGGCAGAAACTTGGAGGTCAACAAAGAAGCTCGAGGACGAGTTAAGGACCGCACAAAGAGCGATGAAACGAAAACTCTTAGGACTAACATTAAGAGACAGGAAGAGAGCGGTGTGGATCAGAGAACAAACGGGGATAGCCGATATTCTAGTTGACATTAAGCGGAAGAAATGGAGCTGGGCAGGCCATTTAATGCGTAGGATGGATAACCGGTGGACCATTAGGGTTACAGAATGGATACCAAGAGAAGGGAAGCGCAGTCAAGGTCGGCAGAAAACCAGATGGGATGATGAAGTTAGGAAATTTGCAGGCGCAAGTTGGAATACGCTAGCGCTAGACAGGGGTAATTGGAGATCGCAGGGAGAGGCCTTCGTCCTGCAGTGGACATAAAATATAGGCTGATGGTGATGATGATGATGATACCCGTGGTATTGCAGGTGATGAGCGCCATCTAGTCCACAATTTAAGGCGAGACCCTTAGTTGGATATGTTTCAAGGCGAGCGTTTGAGGTACAGAAAGTAACGTGACCTAATGAAGGCCAGAAGCGAGTCAAATGATGCCCAGCCGTGTATAATAAATTATTAATGATCAGCAAAATAAATTCGTGACTGATTAACGATTATATTAAGGTGTTTAAAGTTGATTAAGGGGGATTAAGGTTAAATAAGGAGGGCGAGGGTCGATTAAGGAGGATTAAGCTGGATAAGGGTGGTTTAGGGTGCATCAAGATATAATAAGGAGGATTAGGGTGGATTAACGTCAATTAACATGCATGAAGGAGGATTAACGTGCATGAACGACACCTGGAGTGTCATTTTGATCGCAACAGAGCCGCTTTTTGGAAAGGGCAAGCTCTTAGCGCAAGAACGAATTGCCCGTCAACTTTCGGCCGCACTGATACTGCTTTATCATGCATTAAACGGTGTAGGTTTGTGCCATGGCCTAATGTTACTACTGTTGTTTTCTTGGGCATGTCTTTTTCTCAGCTGCCATGCGTACTGCATGGCATATTTGTACACTAGCATTGTTTCTCATTCTGATTATATGATACTCTTCTACGTTATCTGTATCTTGTCAAATAACGTTTTTTGCGCATGCACGAAAATAAAGCATCTTACTGACCATTCCTTTTGTTTTTTGTGTGATAAATGTTTTTCTGGTGTCTAATGAAAATCACAATTTTAACTATCCTACTACATAATTTAACGGTATGTTGGTGTGAACTATCAAAATACCTTTTCCAGAGGCGTAACTTTTGCCTAAAAATATAGAATGCCTTCTCCCATAGGTATACCGAGTATTTTTTAAGCTTCATTGACACCGACGCCTAAAGAATAATCTGTAAATACCTTTCCTCAGCTTCTGTTATTGTGGGTGATGAGTGGCTGCCGGTACCGCTTCATCGCACTGAAATTGTGAAACTGTCCTATTCAATGCAGAAACCACAGCGCAAAAGCTACTTTGACATTTAGACAAACGCATGGCACACTGAATATAATACCTGCGGTGCACATGCGTGCACATACAAGAAAAAACTGCCAAACATAGAGCGATCTGCCACAAGCAATACTAGATCAGATGCAAAAACTAAAGCAGCGTACCATGTGGCAGAAAAAATAAGTGGAGTATAGAAATCGCCTCAAAGCTCCTTTTACATCAGTGTGTGTCATTCATACGGCTTTAAGATGAAACCAACCTCATCATAAACGTTGCCTTCAGCATTCTCCATGCTGTTAACACCATTTTCAAAATATTCTACGCCACTGGGGCGCACAACTGGCCCAAAATAATGCGCCTCCATCGAATTCTGCGCCCGTCCGCGGGAGCCCAGGCGCAATAGCGTGCCGTGCGCAGCGCGCGCAGCCGGCGGGCGAGGAGAATTGAGGAGGAAAGCGCGCGCGCGGAGGAGAGTGTCGCTACTTTCAAGATCAAGGGGCTTTAGGTTGGAAAAGTAGGCTTAGCTCTAAAAAAAAAAAAAAAAAAAAAAAAAAAAAAAAAAAAAAAACTCAAGCTATAATTTTAGCTGACTATTCTGTCATTCTTCTTGCTCTGCGACATGCTAAGAGAATCACACAACAGCATAACTTTTCTTTTATTCATCCAATGTACTAAGGCAATAATGACGTAATTTACACAACGTTCCAGTTTGGGTGGTGCGTTGCGTATTACTATTAGTCACACATTCTAACTGATCTTGGTAGCGTAGAGTATCTATGGTAAAGACGTTACGGAATCAGTTCGCAGCCTTACTTGATTTGAGGAAGCACCAGCAATACAGCACACCTACGCTCGAGCATTTCTGGCCTAGTTCAGGAGAAGGCTGACAGAGTGAGTGATTTGTTTGGATAAAATTTGAAGTGTTGGCCAATATAGGGGGCATCCAAATCCTCGCCTCAGCGACAGCTACCTCCGAGTAAAAAGAATCAATCTAGAAGGCTATGCTTTTGCCAATCGCATGGGCCAGACGCGATTGCAGGGCCGGAAACACGTAGTACATGCCATCTTTTTGACACCAACTATTGTGTCGCCGGCTTGTCCGCCAACATTAACTGGACCAATGATGAAAGGATGATAACATAAGGTGATATGAAAAACGCTCCGGCAACAAAGCACATTTCGTACACTTGCCTAAACAGGCAATATACGTGTATATTAAAAAAAAGTACATTACACAGTTTCTGCAATGAAAAACTAGTTAATCAATCAGCTATATCGAATAATAATAAAAGTTTTAAAAACCATGCAAACTGAGGCCCTCCTGTGCCGTCATACCGGCCAAACATCGCGTTTTGGTACGATACATATAGTGCAAGTGTCATTCCAGCTAAGTTTGCTTCTCCCGCTTGACACTTTCTGGCACTTTCTCATTTTTATATCGCCTTCCTCTCCTACAGTGTAGGGTAGCAAACCACAAGTTACCTTACTAACCTATTTGCGTTTCCTTCTTTCTCTCTCGTTTAAGGGCTTTACCAAGGCCTCATCACTTACTTGAAAGTGTGAAGACAACATTTATAAAGTGCAAAAAGTAAGCACGTGCTAACAATAATGAGAAAGCTTGTTAGACAAGCTGTCATGTCAAAGGACCACACCTGAAAATTTTCACACCTTGATATGGCCAAAGCCCGGTCAAACGTCTAAGCAGTTCTAGCTCCACGTAATCGAGAAAATGTTCACCGCACAGTTACTTTATTTTCCTGTCGCTCAGTGAAGTGAGGCGCCACTTCTAAAGATTGGGACAGAAACCAACGAATCGATGGTTTTACGAAATCTCGTCTAGTCGGGTAGTAAATTCATGACAGAAGACAAAGAAAGGACGCCGATCAAAGAGATATTGTTAATAAGTATTACACGTTCAGGCTTCCATACGTACTTATTAACAAGAGAATGTTGGTCCGCGTTCGCGTCCGCGTAGAAGAAACCACCAATCAGGAAAATTGTGACTAAGTGGTCTGAAACGTCGATGGAGAATTCGCGCTGTGACTGCGGGATCAGCAACCAAGTTTATGTTATTCCAAGAAAGAATCATCATCATCGTCATCATTATCATCAGCAGCTTATATTTATGTCCACTGCAGGACGAATGCCTCTCCCTGTGATCTCCGATTACCCCTGTTTTGCGCTAGCTGATTCCCCAACTTGCGCCTGCAAATTTCCTAACTTCATCACCCCACCTAGTTTTCTGCCATCCTCGACTGCGAAAGAATCGTGAGATGTAAAATTCGGTCACAGATGTATGTCTGCCCCCTATCAGTGTTTCTCTCGTCCCAGCCACAAATGAACACTGAATAAAATCGGCATGCCGTAAAAGGTCAAAACTTCATCGTCACTTCCGTTCAAACGTATCATTTTGTCATTTGTGTCTATGACATGCGAGCCGCCACTGCTTACCTGTAGAAGTAGTGACACATGAAATCCATGAGCAAGAAGTGGGCAGCGGAGCGCAGAAGACCGCCAACGCAGGCTTTGACTTCGTCCAACGACACCGGATGCTTGGGCTTTGTCACCTGCACGCAGAACGCGCCGATAGAATGAGCTAAAATTCTCACATTTACGGATGTGTATGGATATCTGCAGGCGTTTGCTAAAGAAGAGACTAGCGGAAATCTCCAGAAATCTCCCAGTTTTAACGCCAATACATACGACATACGACACATAAAATACAGCACTTAATGTACACGCCGCACAACATGCAAAGTTAAAGTAACTCGTTCAGACTCCCGTCGTGCAGAAAAGATAAAAGCATCTTCGTAACATGAGATGCACAGGGGACACTAATCCATGGTCCAAGTACGTGTTGTACCTCAAAGAGTAGCCCTTGAGGGACATGGAGTGCGGACATCACTATGGTCTTTTGGACTGCAAAGTTTCAAATGCAGATTATAGTGGTTTTGGCACGTAAAACCCCATCATTAATTATTAATTAATTAATCAAATGCAGATTGGATGTGTTATGTCGTCTCTCACATCACACGCAGGGCTCAGTAGTGATCCTTCTTGCTTAATTTTACAAAAGCAGTATTTGTGTAAGCAAAGATCAGATAAATTTAATTCACAGGTTCTCGATCACGTCTGTCACATATGCACCCTGCGATACTTTAGTGGCGCAGCCTGGGGATTTCAGTTTGTTGCTTTTTTTAGAAGCCCCTCGTCAATTTTGCGTAAAGGCCACACGTCATGATAAAATTACACATCGGGTCCCCAGTGCGAACAGGCGGAGACTGTCACTCTGCGTCAGTCAACATAGCACGTCTGGTCAAAGGCAGTACAGTTGAAGAACTTCGGTAGGGTGTTCGCGTTCGTAACAGTTGAAGCGGTGTGCCTCACCGCACGCGATAAGGAAGCACGCCTGTTCTTCAATGTTGTAAACGTTTCCTTGCTATTATTTCGTCTTAAAGTTTATGTTGGAGAAATTGTGTATCAAGCCACCTGAATGTAATAGGAGTGCTCACATTTGACAAGCAGCAACGCTAGCTACAGACGAGAAAGACAGGAGGATTACAACACAAGCGCTGATAGCGCTGCTGCTTGTCGAATATGAACTGCCACCAACTCAACCATGCTTCTCTGCTATTGCAATAAGAGTCATCACTAGAAAGCGTTCGAGGTGTGAAGCGTGGTTTTAATATCAGCACTCATGGATTCTACGAGAAGCCGCTTAGGCAATAATAAGCGTTGAATGCACTGAGATAGGTTTCTTTGCCTGGAAACTACATAATGTTTATCCATTGATGCAGCAAAACTTCAATATTGTGGTGCATGACACTGTCGCACAGATTTTCAGATTTGCTAAGCGTCGTGCGTTTTATTGTGCGCATGGGTAGACAGTTCATGAGATCTTCACAAGAGTACAGTGCCACATATTTGACGAGCCTAAGAGGACTCTAATGATCCGTTGGGAAAAAGACATTCTACGCACCCTTTGATATTAGCCCTTTGACGTACACTTATGCTTAAAATGCTGTTAGCGTTCCTATGAGATCAAATGTCGAGTTCATTTGAAGTCAAGGGCTCGACGACTTCAGGTCAGCGTCATTTCTACGTCAATTCGCTTTACGTTGACTCCACGTGCGTCATCAGAGATGGCGGGAAGGAAATCGCCTTTAGTGAGCATGTCTTCTAATTACATTCTACTGAGACAACTGTGGTCCACAATCACGTTGACGCTTCATTCTATGTCTTAGGGTAATGCAGAGAAAACACCAGTAGAAGTCTACCTATCCGTTTTATAAGCGCCTTTGTATTTCGTTGCATACTCATACTTCCTTGAATGCAAAGTTGGCTGTGTCACGTCGTTAACATTGTTCTCCGGCATGCTCAACCTAAACGTAATTCAAGGTATTATTACATATGTGTGGCTTACTATAATCTAGGTTCACCTTATACTCCTTCGCTTAACGACTGAGGCTTCACGAAGTTGAGCTCACAGCCGCATGGTAAAAAAATGATTTGGAACAGAGGACACGTACTGACTTAGCCGAGTAAGACGTAGACGCGAGAAGTATCACTGGTGGTGGCAGAGCTTGCCGAACTTGTTTCATCTATGTTGAATGTGTTCCACTTATTTCATGTATAAATATTTTTACAGTGACATAATCAGCGGGAAAATATTTGCGTTTCTTTTTCGAAGAAAACAACGGCTCAAAAGAACGATGCCACTCGCGCACCATGGTTGATCACAGCTCCGCAAGGTGTCGCCACCAGCCCTTACACGTGTTCCGACATTCCGATATATGTCTGCGCCTCCCTATGCTATAAATGAAACAAAGGGCAAATCGCATACCGATGCATCGAAGTCATCGTAGTTCTGCAAAGGTCCCGTCAGCAGTGGAGGCAGGTAGAGGGCATATGCTAGTGTCTTCCAGTAGTCGGGCAGGCGGCGCTGCTGTTGCCTCTTTTCTGAATCTGTCTCTTCGCTTCGCCAGAGGAAGTCCATACAGAAGCTGAGGCACCGCAATGCCGTCCAGTAGAAAGTCACCGCGGTGAGGTAGTAGGTGTTCCTGCCGTACCACTGGTACACGCCCTGTAGACGAGTGAGAACATTTGTCTCGGCCCTGTGACATAGCCAAGAACATCGGAAACTGCTGTTGTATGTCGCATACTTGCAGATATAACTTCTTGCTTTGAATTCTTTAAACTGGCTAGTCTAAAATAAGGTTGTTAGACATTCACTCTGCAGTGACAAGCGGTTGAATGTGCCGCAGCTGTATGAATGTCGCACGTTGTGGGTTATCTGACTGAAAAATAATTGCAAAGGAAACTCCGGATTGCCTGTCAAACCAGGTAGATGTCCTGACGAGCGCGTGAGGTCCAGTGTTTTTCAGTTTCGCTGAACATAGCGCGAGTAAAAAACCAAACTTTGCTATAGTTTTCGTACGTTTGCACATGCGTGCGTGTATGGAATCCTATAGTTCTGTGATTTATCGGCCTTAGGCGACCCGCTCTTTTGCCCATCCCTACTTAGTGCTACGTGTAATTGTTAGGAAACAACTGCAGCCGCAGCCAAGTAGGCTGGACTTCCACGCTCTGGATGACAAATCCTACATGAGACTAGATGGCGGTACCGCCGTCACTGTGGTTCATCTATATCAAAATCCTTTGTTTAGGCATCATTGTTACAGTCGTTCCCAACTCACGTCAAAGATGTCGTAGTCGAAGACCTTGTAGTGTGTCAACGCTAGCAGTGCCGCCCCGTAGCAGAGAGCGGGCACTCCCAGACAGGCCAGCCCGAAGAACGCGGCGTGCTCGGCGAAAAAGATGGCGGCGCTCAGCCAGCCCAGCTTGAAGGTCACGAAGAGAAGTGAGTAGGCAGCGTGGTAGTGAGGGACAAGCTGCGAATGGTGTGCCGAAGGCAACGGGTGTTGTGTCGAGTAAGGAATACGCGTATACGTCTTAAGAACGTAGACGTAACATGTGTTAACAAGGAGTTTTACGTCAGGCTCGACTTTTCAAAATTCTTTCTTCAAACATGGAGGAGGCCAAGACAATGTGTGCTGAGGCCGAGTGCGAGTCATGCCCGACGGGGTCTCGGACTCCTCTAAAGCAATACACAGCAATTTGGCAGATTTCCGAACTTTAATTGAAGCTGACGTACGCGACACTCGAAAACGCCGCCATCAAGGAAACATGGATTGGTTGACGTTTGTTTTCGAGCAGCTTGCCCTGCTGCATATATATTTATTAAAAATAAAAGCATGGAGCTCAGTAGACATTGCAGTAATGGCCCAACAAATTGATCGCCCATGAGCCAACCCCCATTGACTGTCCTTATGATCGAAGCGCTCATGGCTTGGCAGTTTTAGAATCCTCTCTCGAGTTTCCCTCGTTCCTAGGCAGAGCCACAAGTGGTTAATTCAGTGCTCAACTAATTTTGGCCACACAATACGAACAAAGAAATAAGCAAACAAACAAACAAAAAAAAAAAAAACAACTAAAAGCACTTCTCACTTGAGTTTAACATTTAGGTGTCAACGCTTCGGTTTTCGACACCGCTGACAATAATTCAATAGAACAACAGTGTATTTCACAACGGAATTTGAGAATGCATTTCCAGAAACTAGTGCTAAGCAGATAATTTCTGCTGTGTTTCGGCACAGTGTTTCACATTGCATCTGCGTTTCTGCCTCTCCCCTGCTTCTGCTACAACTCTGATCTGCTCTTTACATCCTGAATTTTTTGCTAACTGGAAAATAAACTTGATTGATTGATTAATGAATATTCTTTTCGGCTCGGATTAATTCTGCAATTGGGACATACGTCCTGACGTGAATGATTTTAACTATAATTACTGCACCTTTGTTGTTAGCTAACGTCGCAATGCGACTTGTTGTGGAAGAAATGTCCGATTCCTCAAGTAATCCAAATGACGTGACAGAATTACGCTATCCACTACGGAAAAACTTTTAAAGGTATGAATTAAATAAGGAAAAACGAACACCTGGTATTACGGTAACTATGTTCCTTTAATTATTACGTTTATTTCACACCGATTGATTTTTATATAACAAAACTTGTTCGCAAATTGCCAAACTTCAACAAAATTGGAACACGTCGTCTCCACAGACTTTTAATGTTTATGACAATAAAGAGTAGACAATTTCATCTAACACTGGCGCCGAGCTTTCGAAGGAAACAGAAGTGATTGTTCAGATAACCTTTGTTGTAGGTAAACGATATAAGTTGGCAACAATAATTTTGCTCATAAGTAATTCTTTACCACTCATAGATATTGAAGACAACTGACACAAGAAGAATTCTGCAAGCGTGAGAGAGATTCATAGAGAGAAGGAAAGAGCAATGATGACGTCAAGTCTCAGTTTCAAGGTTCGAGTTCAGAAATGCCTATACAATACATAGGTCAAGCATGATACGCGTTCAGGAATTCCTGATCAGACGGTAGAACATAGATGCCTTCGCATAATGTGCTTGTCGAGGTTCGCGAGCAAGGTCAGCGTTTTCATTGACGTCAATGTCATCTACGCAAACGGATTTTCACAAGGCCCATCGGAATGTCAAGTGTGGGAGCAAGGCAAACACGTTTCTGGAATGCATGCATGTGTTTTATCCGGGTGCTATACATGACGACACGCCGATAATAAAATTATTCGGAACCTCCCTGAACGGGAACTGTGCAAGATATGCGTAGCATATTATATGGTGGCCAGCGTGGCTAAGAATCTGTTATGCTTCGTAAGGATGTGTTCGTGTGTGTGTGTGTGTATGTGGGGGGCGGGATTATTGCGATGCAGTGTGTGTTATTTATTTATAAATCCGTGAGGAGTACGAGCAGAGAGATGCACATATTTACATTGCCGAGCATATAAATTCTGCACCATGCCAATCACCATATAATGCTGGGCATAACTTCCACAGTTCCCGTTCAGGAAGGTACCTCTTAATTTGTTCGCGCGATGCCCGGAGCAGCATATACAGCCAACGCGTTAATGCCGTCGTAGGCAGCGGAAAGGGAACGGCTGTGCGGACGCACGCAATTATTGCACGAGTGGCGCATCCGCTCGTTTCGGGTCCCCTTTAGTCAGCTTCCATCCTCACTGATCGTGTGTTTACCAGGTCATCACATGCTGCTTGCTATCCCCATTTTACTAAGCCCAAGGTGGCGGGATTGAATCCCGGCCGCGGTGGTCGCATTTCGATGGGAGTGAAATGCAAAAACGCCCGTGTACCGTGCATTCCACGTACACGTAGAAAATTAATTCGGAGTCCATTACTACGGTCTGCCTCATAATCGAATCCTGGTGTTGACACGTAAAACCCCAGAATTTAATTTTTGAACTCCTAATTTTAATACAGGCTTTAGCGTTTCTGGCCTGTGTTTAACGCCTCCTTTCTACGTATGGCGTACGGGCAACGGCAAAAGCGGACGGGTTCGTAAACTGTTTTGCGCTGGCGCAACTGTTGTTATCGCGGACGGTGGGTCGTTTGTAACTGTACTCCGGATGGTAGCTATCAACCGCGCTCACAATGGGCTTAAACTGCGCATTCTCGCCCTTGTATTGTGAAAGGGGTTTTCTGGTTTCGCATAGAATTGAGACTCGCCATATAATGCTACGCATTAAAACGCAACTCAATGAGGTCACATGCTTCGCCAGGTGGTGACAATTATCCTACCGCCACAGCATGCTTGCATTCCTCAGCTGGTTATCACCTTCGTGCATTGGCATGTAGAACTTTGCAAGGGATATGAAAAAAAAAAAACCAAGCAGCTCCTTGTCATCTAGATTGCGCTGTTCTAAAACTGCCGGCCGATTCATGGTCGATTCCCCGTAGTTGGTTGGGCCATACAAATAGGCACCAAACCAAACCAAGCCAAACAAAATCTACTTGTTGAGCCACGTAGTACATTACGGGCGAACGTTAGAGGGTACAGCGAATGAATTTCTCATGCAATTTGCAACCACCTATCAGATTCTTCTTCTTTCTGGGGTTTTACGTGTCAAAACCAGTTCTGATTATGAGGCACGCCGTAGTGGAGGATACCGGATTAATTTTGACCACCTGGGGTTCTTTAACGTGCACTACAACGCAAGCACATGGGCGTTTTAACACGAAAGTGTTTTATGCCGGGGTCCACCAAGACTTCACTGACGTATTTCCGTCACGGAAATACGTCAGCTTACAATGTACACGAACATAATACAAAGAAAGAAACCAGAAGAAAAAGTTCCACAAACATGCAAAATTTGGAAATCGAACCCACGACCTCTCGGTCCGCGACGATAGATCGCTGAGCGTTTAACCCATTGCGCCACAAACGCATTTGCAGAGAGCTACACAGACGCGCCTTATATATCTAACACTCCTCCCTGTACCCGCGCTCTTGCTCGGGGCGGTGCCGCCGCCTACGAGCAGAAAAGAGAAGTACTGCATTATGACACTAACGCGCACCGACAGTGAACGCTTCGGTGGTCTCAGCACTACGACGCCTCGATGCCAGCATTCGAAGGGACGCTGGCATCAAGAAGCACTACCAACGCCACCTAGGTGGCGTTCACCGTACTCAGCACAGCGGAGCGTGGCCTCCGCAATTAGCTCTGAAAATGTTTCTGAAGTTGATCGCGGAGGCTGCAATTACGACGCGCTGTACGCGCTGATTTGACTCGGTGACGATTCAGTTACGTGCTTTGTCTTGCGCGTTGTATTAGTGTGTCAGTTACGTGCTTCGTCTTTCGCGTTGTGCTAGCGTGTGCAGCGTAGTGCAGCTTCCATATGCACGACGGTTGCTCATGGTCATCGACGTTGGTAGTCGTGATGGAGGAGACGTGCCACCAGGCGTCAGCGTGGGTGCATCAACGCCTAAGGGCGCTTTAGCCACAAAACACCAATAGACATTATATATCAATGTGCAATAAACATTACACTACTTCTGTGAAGACACGTTTCACTTTCGTGTTCTATACCGATTCCTATATAAGAGGGATCAACCACATTTTTTGTATTTCTCCTCCATCGAAATACGGCCGCCGCGGCCGCATTTCGATGGAGGAAAAATGCGCGCAACGCTTCAGCAGCGCAACGACTTAGCTCAGCAGCGCAACGCCTTAGCTAACTGAGCCACCGTGGCGGGTCACCTGTCAGATGTTTTATTGTCTAAAAGGGTGGTTGTTATTGCACATCAGATTGTCATATATCAAAGAACGCAAGATTATCATAACTTTTTTTTAGGTATCTTGGAACTGCAATCAGCGATCATGTATTAGTGTTTCCTTGAAGCTTTGTACTCACTGGACGTTCTCGAGCAGTAGGAAACCTAGGTTGCTTTTAAGAGGGACTGAATACATATGCGACGTACAAAGGTTTTTGAATATTGAATAAAGATGGTAGGACGGAACTATTAGTAACAGGTAGAACATATATTATAGTAACAAATTATGCACCACCGGCTGAAAAAAGAAAGGTGCAGTCTTTTCAGGAAGGCTGTAAATTCTCCGGCTTTGTGTATAACAAGGTCAATAAAGGAAAAGAAAGGAATACCCAATGGTCCATCTACCGAAAGTGCTCACCGACGGCATCACGTGAGCGAGTGCCCGACCGATGACGGAGTGCAGCAGAAGCCAAGGCCAGGCCATGAGGATGAACTGCCGTCCCTCCCTCCACTCCCGGTCGGAGAGGTCCTGCGGCCGGCCGACATCGAGCGCGTAATCTGTGATTCTGGCAAATGTTAAGTATGAACTGGTGTCACCACGAAGGTTCGACTGTGGGCAAGTTGCGTCACACTTAAAACCGCCGCGAGAGCGCTCATGTGGGTGTCGGGTACACGTGAGTGCGAACGTTAGTGAGTGCTTGCTGGCGTGAATAGTTTTGAGGGCGAACATGAGTGAGGCTTGGTGGAAGTGAATGGGCGTGAGTTTGAACGGGTGTGGGTGTAGAGTATTACGTGTAGATGAGTACGAGTTGATTTGAGTAAGAACATGAATGAGTACTGATGAAAGTGCGTAGACGTGAGCATTACCGTATTACCGTGAGTATTACCGTATTACAGTGAGTATTATCGTGAGTGAGTGCGAAGGCTGAAATGGATAATGGTTAGCCAAGGAAGGGATTTTTCGCTTATGCTGTCGATCTATACATAGACGGAAAGTTCCTCTATTTGCGGCTTCTGAATGGGGGCTCCATATTGTGGGGTCGAGTTGTTTGATGATTTGGATAGCTGTACATTTCGTGCAAACGCAATGTGGGTTGGTGCGTGCTTGTGGCGGCGAGGTAGTCCATTCCTGTAGCAGGTGTGTCGGCACTTTCCTAGGAGAATGAAGAAGATGCGGCCACCGAACAAAATGGTGCCGCAAAAAAGCATTATATATATATATATATATATATATATATATATATATATATATATATATAAAATTTGAAAACGTTTCATATATGGTATTGCCCTCCTGATATGCTGTCAGCTGAGAGCAGCAGTATTCAAAATAACTAACTAACTAACTAACTAACTAACTAACTAACTAACTAACTAAATTTATGTCAGTGTGGCCGAGTGTAATGAAGAAGAAAGCGGCACTTGGCTTCAGGCGCTGGGACGGCGAGCGCGATGAGAGATCAAGGTAGAAGTAAACAGGCGTTCCGGACGACCCGCCTTCGTCGGAGTGAATCATCCGACGAAGGACGGTCCTCCGGCTGAAACGTCAATAAAGAGATGTGCTATAAGTTCGTCTTTTTTTTTCTTTTTGGAATGTTATATATATATATATATATATATATATATATATATATATATATATATATATATATATATATATATATATATATATATATATACACGATGCCGTCGACGATGAACCAGCCTTAAGGTCATGCATTCTTAAGTGCTGTCCTCATGAGTCCTTGCCATCCAGCGTCCCTCCTGCTATATTTCTTATGTGGCTTTAACAATTTATAGAGGTGACATGCATTGAAAAGGAATGTCGTCTTGCCAGCTTACCCACTTTCTCGTGACGCCCCAGTAAGAGCTACGGGTGAGCACGTGGTTTAGCCTTTTGGGAAGACTTCTGTCTGCGAAGCGACAGAGAGAAGGTGAAAACGCAGGTCGCAGATTAAAAAAAAAAATGCTGACATATGAGCGTTCACCACAATATGTTTCCCCAATGCAAAACCGCCAGAGGGGTAGAAAACTGACAGTTTAATCACAATGCTAAGTATTGAAAGCGATAGCAAAGTTGTGCTGAAGGTGACGATGATATGTGGTGTTTAATGGCGCGAAGGCCAGGTCTGGCCAAAGAGCACCATCGTATGCTGAAGGTGTCTCTTAATGCTGGCGTTATACCACTGACCACTAGAGTTATAACTCTATACTGGTATAATAAGCTCATTGAATTTGCATGAAATTGAGACAATTAAGAATTTAGGAGCGCCTCCAACCCAAAAAGTTCGCGTGTATCAGTTTTAGTCTGCAACAAAACGTTAAAAAAAAATTGATTGCATACTTCGAGGTCCGAGGTCAAAGCATCAAAATATGACACGGAAATCGCTTTCGGAATAGAAATAAGACGCAAATGTTGCGTCATTACAATCAAATTGGTGAGATGACGTATTTATCGCAGCCGCAGTACACCAATATCTGCAAATATTGCGCGGATTGATCCATTCTGTTCACACCTCAAGCAGTGAAAGCGTTCGTGTGATACGTGTTTTTTTCTGAGACGTGCACTAAGGACCTTTCTCTGAACAAATACGTTGGCATTTCACTCATCGTATGCTAAATATACAGAGACGTCATAAGTATAACTCAAAGTACTCTTAATGCGATCGGCATTTTATGGTAGAGTATTCGAAGAACGCAGGCTACAGCTGCTTGGTCGTTACTGCTGTACTCCTCCATCAAGACAGCACGGTTCAATATCTTTTAATGCGATTAGAATTCTTTGGATACTTCGAACACTTTTCGATGTGCCGGTGCCTCACCAAAAATGTGGGACTATTCTGAAAGTAGTGCTGTCGAAAAAAAATTGTGGGCATTAAAAAAAAAAAAAAAAAAAAACTTCGAGTACGCTTAAGCTTCGCCTTTAAGAGTGGAACGTGATAGCGTTATTGGGCGCCGTTGACGCCGACACCGATACCGTATTTTCTGCGACATGGGGCCCGATAAGAATTTAGAAAGGCTCGGTTTTCAACATCCCCTCAATGTTTCCCAGAATCGAAGTACAGCGAAACACCATCAGGATTGGAGGACGTTTAAGCTTCGCCTTTAGGAGTGGAACGCGATAGCATTCAAAGATGCCTGACTGCTTATCAGACTCTTTTCTCGTATATTCAAATTGCAATCCGACGCTACCACGCCTGTAGGTTGTGGTTAAGTCGTACTTTACGATTTTTCTGACGGACTTTACTTTTATAAATTCAATTTTTGTTCACTAACGCCTAGCGCCACGCGAAGGGCCCAGTCCGGTCGGGGTGGTTCGGGACTGATGTGGTTCGGCATGATTATTTCCGCCAGACGCCGATGCTAAACGCCGACACCGACGTCCGACACCAACGCCGGATTTTCTGCTGACACAGGGCCCTTAACGCTATCGCGTTAAAGAATGCATATCCAACGCACCTGGAATCTACGTGAAGCGAAGCGGTTAATGAAATACTGTACGTTTGTCCATTTCATTCCTGCGTCTTTTGCATAAGAGAAACTGGCGCCCACGTGTGCTCACTCCAAGCCGAGCTACGCATGCTACTAGTGTTATATTGTCTAAAAAAACTTTCCAAATTGCTGCGGTGAGGTTTGAATCGAACCGGCTTCATACGGATTCCTCAAGCACGGCAGCCCGACACATCTTAGCGCTCTGCGCCACGAATGCTCACACGGAGGCAAGGCTTAATAGTCAGCGTTCGCACACACCTGTGCGCCACAAATCTCTGAGGCCACGCGCCGGCTTCTAGCGCTCGCCGCCTAAATGGCGCTGTTAGTCCAGAGTGAAGCGCAAGAGAGGAGCCCGGCCTCATACATGGCATGCTTCGGCCTTGGCAGTACTGTTTGTCCCTACATATTCTCCCTGCTGCTAATCGCATAACGCCGACATTCATCCTGAGATGGATTCTGTAGGAATTTCTTTTGTTACTTACTGACTTCACAGGTAGCGAAGGAGGTCATCACGTACAAGCAAGCTGCAATCCAGATGCACCAGTGCAGTACCTTGACTGGACACCTGCGAATTTCGCACGCAGCCTGAATGTGGTCCGCCACATTCCGGCTAAGGCGAGATTCGAATGACGGTGAAATGGTTCGGTCACATAATGCGAAGAAACGAGCATCACAATGCCTAAAGTAACGGTGTTTTCGAGCTTTCCAACATGAGCACTTGGACCTTGGAACAGTGTTGGTAGTCTGGAAACTAAACGTTTCGACTGATTTATCTCTCTGGTTGAGATAATTGAGAATTTAGGAGCGTCTCCAGCCCCCCAAAAAGTGAATTTATTAAAACCCGACGCTTCGAAGAAAACTCGGCTCCTTCCTCACGGGTCCGTCTAACCGCTCAACATGAAAGGCTTGTCATTTTGTCTGGCACGCATGGCACGCATCAGTTTTCGAGCCTTCACGCAGCTGTGAATCAGACTCTCCCGGATAACAACAAAATTCAAGGCAAGAACAGAAAAAACAAAATTTAAGAAAAAGACCTTCCGACACCGTCATTGCACTCCAGGTGCCAGTGTAAAGGTCGAGGGAATCAAGAAGAAATAAAGAAAGGAAGTCTTTTTGTTATACCGTCGAAGAGCAGTTAGGGCGTGCTCTGGCTCGAGTGAGTGACGCCGCACGTATCCCACAAGACCTTTCATCTTTATTCGACAGATGCGCATGCTCGGCCAAGGCATACACGTGGGAAGTTGGGCTTGCTGGCGGTTGATGGCTCTTAGGTGTAGCGTGAGGAAGACAAGACGAACAGGATATGACGCACGCAGCGCTGTCTTCCAGCAAATTTTATGCGCAAATATTTATTTAAATTTCTCGAATAAATGTTTCAAAAGTCAGAGCTGAGAACGAATTCGTTCAAAGGGAGCGCAGTGTGTGGCTACATTGAAAAAAAAAAGAAAACTGCAGGCGACCTTAATGTTCCCTTTGATGGCGCCAGCCCCTTGACCGTAGTCTAACGCACGTCTTTCTCCTAACACATCTGGAGGAGCAACTGACGACGTGTTCTAACGCGCCGGTGGAGCGCGCGTTAGGTTAGGCGCGGCCTCCCCCATTAAGACGACAGAGAGAGAGAGAGAGTAAACTTTAATGGGGAAAGGCAAAAAAACAAGAAAAATGTGGGTGGAGCCCCTAGTCCAGGGCCCCACTGGCTTGAGCGGCTCGCTGGGCTTGGTCCAGGAGAGCCAGCTGACTGTCCTGTTCCTCGTCCGCAAGCCATGCCTCCCACTGCCTTAGAAAGTGTTGTTTAGTAAATTTGTGTGTGTTCGCTTGTGGAGGTCTTCTCGCGCATATGAGTGTGATGTGTGGCAATGTAGGCTTTTCGCCACACCACGGACATTTGTCTGCGTACGCTTCGCCATGTATTTGTCTTAGCTTGTGTAGATTAGGATAAGTGTTCGTTTGGAGTCGGCGCCAGTCCATCGCTTGCCGTCTGGTCAATTTTGGATGGGGCCTGCCGAACTCCCGTCTTTCCTCTCTTTGTTGTTCCAAGATATCTCTCGCAGTCGTTGGAAAGTCCCTACGTGGCTGGTCCGCCGCTCGGATATTTAGTACTCGAGCTAATCGGTCCACCCTCGTATTTCCCTCCATGCCTTCGTGTGCCGGGCACCACGTGAGGCTGTGAAAATTACATAGCTTATTGCCTATGATCCTAATCACCGCCCGGGGTACCGCCCCTGACAGGAAGAGGCGACACGCCGCCTGTGAGTCGGTGATGACAGCCGCGGATGTCCCTCTGCATTCGGCGTCCTTCAAAGCTAAAGCTACCGCGGTCGCCTCAGCGGTTGCCGTACATGCGGTTTTTACTGATGCCCCTACTACCCGTTCCTGACACGTGGCGACTGCGATGTGTATGCCACATCCAGAGTAACTTGCGTCCGTGTAGTAGACGTCCGGCTTGCCTTCGAAACTCCTTCGCAATGCTCGCACCCGAGCCTCTCGTCTTCCCCCGTGGTACTTCGGGCTCATATTTTTTGGGATTGGTGCTACGCATATACGTGCCCGAATTTCCCTATCGAGAAGTGATGTATCGTCTGTGCTATAAAACGGTCGAGGTGCATACCCCAGTCTGTTTAGAACAGTTCTCCCTTGTTTGGTTTTGCCTAACCTCTCTCTCTGAGACAAGAAAACGGCCGCTGCGTGTTCTTCGAAGGTGTTGTACACCCCTAGCTTCTCCATTCGTTCCGTGCTGGTGCTCTGAGGGAGCCCAAGGGCAGCCTTATATGCTCGTCGTATTATAATGTCCAACTGTTTAATCTCTTGTGCGGTGGTGTTTAAGTACGGGATGCTATACGTGACTCGACTGATGACAAAAGCGTGCACTAGTCTAATTGTCTCGTCCTCCGAAAAGCCTTCTCTACTGCGCGTGACCCTGCGGATCATTTTCGCCACATTCATCACCGTGCCCTTTAGCAACCGTATCGCATGCTCCGCGTTGGCTTTCGGTTGAATCCATATCCCCAGAATATTTAGGGTTTGCACTTCGCGGACTTCCTGTCCGTTCAGAGTGAGTTCTATACTCGGCTGGTTTGCCCGCCTGGAATATCTTGCACGCACCCGAACGAACTCTGACTTTTCGGGGGCGCATGCCATTCCCGCCTCCCGTGCGAAAAGCTCTACCTGGTCGATTGCCCACTGCAAGAGGTCCTGTTTTTCACCGTAGGATCCTCGAGTCACCCATATGGTGATATCATCCGCGTATATGGCACTTCCTAATCTCGCTTCCCTTTCCAACTCTGTTGCTAACCTCCTTATGGTCACATTAAAGAGGAGCGGAGAAAGTGGGGAGCCCTGGGGGGTACCCCTGTTCGGCAGCGTGAAAGGTTCCGACCTTGTGGATCCTATTCCTATGGTCGCCCTGCGATCACACAGGAAGCTCCTTGCGTATTGATATATTCGCTCTCCACAGCCCACTGACTCCAGGCCCTGCAGAATGGCCTCGTGAGATATTGTATCGAAGGCTTTCCGCAAGTCTAAGGCCAGCACTACGTTGTCATTTGCCCCAATATGTGGGTGTAGTACCTCGTGCTGTAAAGCTAGGAAAACATCCTGCGCAGATATGTTGGGACGGAAACCAAACATGTTCGCGGGAAAAAGGTCGTTTGTCTCCATGTGGTCCGCGAGTCGAGTTTGTACTACTTTTTCGAAGAGCTTTCCTGCACAGGAGGTCAGGGATATAGGCCTGAGATTTTGTATATCTCGAGGCTTGCCCGGTTTCGGAATCAAGATAATGTTGGCCGATTTCCATTCATTGGGGATTTCTCCTCCTTCTATCCATACCTGTTCATTAAAGTATTTGGTGAGCTCCTCTAAACTCTCGTGACTGAGGTTCCGGATCATGGCATTTGTGATCTGATCCGGTCCCGGTGCCGTGTTCTTTTGAAAGGATTGAGCCGCCGCATACACCTCAGCCACGGTAATCGGAGCGTCCATATCCGGCTGGGGCGGTCCCTCGTACCGCTCTTTGCGACGCGTTATGTCACCCGCAGTTGGTCCCACATAAAAATGCTTGAGCTTTTGGATCAAGTCCTTTGGGTCGCCTGCGTACTCGTTTTCTATTAGTTTTAGCGTTTTCTGTGTAGCCGTTTTAGTTCCCCCCGGGTTCATCATGCTGCGCAGGACATACCACGTTTTCTTCGTCCCGAGTGTTCCCCTGAGAGAGTTGCAAAATTGGCGCCAATTCCCCTCATATAGTTCCTGCGCATACGAATTCGCCTGCTCGGCCAGTTGAGCGATCCTTATCTTAAGCTTGCGGTTCATCTTTTGCCTCTTCCATCTTCTGGTCAACCCTCGACGGGCTTCCCATAAGTGCATTAGGTGCTTGTCCACCACGGGGTAATTTTCGGTTGTGACCACTGTCTTTGTCACTCGTTTTAATGTGTCCCTTAGCTGAGCTGCCCACTCCGCAATGTCCGTGATCGACCCTGTCGTGACCTGCTGCTTGCGGTATTTTGTCCAGTCTGTCAACCTAGCTTCGGTCACTCTCCGTCTTATGCTCGCAGAGTTTACGGATAAGCTTAGTATGAAATGATCGCTTCCAAGGTTATCCCCCAGGTTTGTCCATACCGCTTCCTCCTCCCTATTCGTAAAGGCTAAGTCGGGTGATGTGTCTCTGGATGCACTGTTTCCCGTTCTAGTTGGCATGTCGACCTGGTTTAGAAGTGCGAGATCGTATTTTTCCATGAGATCTAGCAGCGTCCGCCCCTTTGCAGAGTTAACCTTATAACCCCATTCTACGTGTTGCGCATTAAAGTCCCCTAAAATAATAATCTTATCCTTGCCCATTGCCTTGCTCATCGTTTCCGCCACTATGCTCTCGAAATCCGCGTGTCGCTCCTTGGGAGGGCTGTAAGTATTTAAGATTACCGTCTTAGGCTTACCCCGTTTGTGCGGCCATACTGTAATTATCTGATGCTGTACTGGTTCCCCCTGACTGTACTCTACACTCAGCGCCACGTCCTTTTTAGCGTACGCGGCTATCTGAGGGTAGTCCGGATGCTCATATAAATCATAGCCCTTAAGGCTCCGGCGAAATTTTCCTATCTCCTGTAGGCAAATAATGTCCGGAGGCACTGGCGCCGACTCAATGTATTGTGTGAAGTTGGCGTGCTTTCTGCCCAACGTGTTGCAGTTCCACTGCCATATCTCAATGCGTTCTTCGGATCTGGTCTTTGGGTGACTAGCCATGATTGGTACAATCGCTGTCCGAAACCTCTAAGTTCTTGGGTCCTCTCGTGGGGGCCCCCGGACTGTGGCTAGTTCTCTTACGAGTTCCTCCTCCTGCTCCCGTCGCGAGGCACTCCTCCATGTGTCGTTTGAACTTGTGAAACTCTGCGAACAGCAATTGCATATTCTGTGCCAATTGCTCTGTTGTCACTGGTTGCGCATTGCTTGATCTGTTGTTAGGTTGTATCTGTGTTAGCTGTGTGTTCTTTGTCACCGTCCTCTTTAGAGCTTCAAGCTCAGCCCTCAACTCAGATAAACTACTCTTTAAAAGGAGATTCTCTTCTACTATCTTACGGTATTCGGGGTGCTGCGTAATAGGTGTGCTTGGTGTTTTAGGTCTGGCAGTGGGAGACACGACTTGCGCCCAGCTTACCTGACTCTGTTGCGGTTGGCTCTTTGCCAGTGGGGCCCCAGAGGATGTGGCCTGATTATGCCCCTTCTGTTCGCGTCTTTGTTGCTTCTGCTGTGGACGCGGTGTCCGAGGTCTGGACAATGATCTCTGTTGATCCCGCTGGTCCACCGAGGCTTGCTCCCTCGATGGCGACCGGGTTAGAGAATGTCCGCGATGCCCGCTTTCCTGGAAATTCGGGAAACTCTTGAGTTCCTCTTCCTCGTCCTCTGTGGCGAACCAATGCGGGGGCCGCCTCTGGTGGTCACCTTTCGATGGACGTCTTCGAAGCTGTCTGAGAGGTTTGAGGCGTTTGGGGCACGCCCTATCTCCCGTCGGATGCTCTCCACCGCAAATGGCACATTTGGGAGAACAGTCATGTCCGTCGGCTGGTTCCCGCGCTCCGCACACGTGGCAAACGGGAAGGTCGGGTTGTGGGCACACGTCTGTGCGATGTCCCACGCCACAGCAGCTCCTGCAAAACTGCACCGCATTTCTGTATGGCCGGCATGTCTTTTCGCCACCGTAATAATAAACACATCTTGGCACGACGTCTCCGAAGAAGGTGATCAGGGCACTCTGCGAGTCTCCCAACATTCGAGCGTCCACGATTTCCACCTGCTGGGTACGAAGCCTCAGATGAGCTTTGAGCGTTGCTGATGGCGTATGCGGCTCGATGCCGTGAATGACTCCGCGTACTGTCCCCTCACCAGTTGTCACGTATGCGTTGATGGGGTGAGGTCGGCCATTAATGTTAAGTGAACTGACGGCCTGTACCCTGCGCGCCGTATCCTGGTCAGGTGTAGAGACGATGGCAATGTTTGACCCCGGCTTGATGCGCAGGATGAAATCATCACTTAGTACCTTGTTTTGGCAGGCCTCCACTATGGCTCTCGCCATTTCTTGGCTGTTCACATTTCTGAGGGGTAGACCCTGGTGCGGACGGATAACTATCTTCAGATCCTCCCGGGGTAAAGGCGGCAGCCGCCGTCTTCTCGGACGGCCGCGATGTGCGCTATGCTTAGCTTCCGCGCCCTGCGACGCGTCTCCTTCGTGCGACTGCTTGCGCTCCTTTGCTTGTTTCCGCTTTTCGCGTAAAGACAGGACCCTCTCCCATCCTGCTTCTATTGCGGCATCGCCTGTTGGAACGGCGTCTCGCGTATTATCGCTATCTCTGTCCACCGTGCCATCTTCGTGATGGGATGACGTGAGGGATGTTCGAGTGTCATTAAAGTCCATACCTTCGTCGTCGACAGACGGCTTCGGAATGTGCTGAGTCGATGTGGAAGGCTCCCCGGCGCTAGTGCCTGCCATCAGGCTCGTCGTCGGTGCCGTGATCGCCGTCTCCATGCGCACACCCGCCGGCGTCGCCACCGCTGCCCTACTCGTCGTTAGGGTTAGCGGGGCCGCCAAGTGGTGGATGTGGGAAAATGGTCGTACAATGCCGATAACTGGTCCGGTTGGGCCGAAATTGGTGTCGTAGGATTCCGGAGCACTTCCCGGATCAGATGGTATAAATCTTCAGTGGGTCCCTGGAGGTGGTCCACCGAAAAAACATCGAGAAAGCGGGCGCGATGTGAGTGCGTCAACTACACAGGTGCAGCGTCTCAAAAACTCCAAGACGACAGAAGAGAAGTGAAATTCTACGCTGGAATGATGAGCGGCAACGGAGCCAGCGGTAGAAGAAGACGACGAATGCATGAGCAGTGGCACGAGTGCGTTCGCGCGGTTGCGCCGAGGGTTGCGCCGAGCCAGCTGTGGAAGACGACGGCGCCCAAGCCATTGCTGATGATGATGGTTAATCATCATAATGATGAGAAAGACCTGACGGTTAATTGGCCCTTTCCTTAACTAAACTTATGCTCCTATATCATATCTATCCAATGCAACTCTGAAATTGAATCATGACCTCCTTTTAGATAGGTTTTTATTATTCTCGCGGTTTCGGAGAGACACTTCAACTTCCGGTTGCCTGAGGCTGACATGCGGTGTGCTCTTAGAGAAACATAATGTCGCTAGGTGTTAGCGCCATAAAAAGAAAACGCACGGTCATGCAGGAACAAGATGATGATGATGTGGACCCGTTGGTCAAGATTCATTTCAAACTTTCAAACATGGCCAAAAAGCGTGAACAAACAGGACAAGAAAATACATCAGAATAAATAAATAAATAAATAAATAAATAAATAAATAAATAAATAAATAAATAAATAAATAAATAAATAAATAAATAAATAAATAAATAAATAAATAAATAAATAAATAAATAAATAAATAAATAAATAACGACGCAGCTCTGTGTGGTTGTTTCCGCTTCCTTTATTCCTGTTTCATCTTTCCAACTGACAGGTTCATGCCATGGTTCATGCCGAACGATGCTCGATGTTATTTGCGATGGATCGTGGCTGATGAAATTGCCGCGTTCCTATCTGCATCGAGACACGCTGGTGACGACAAAGACGATCTGCTCGAGAGTGCGCGCAGGCCAAATCAAACAAGATGGCGTTCCCTATTACCGGGTGTGCCGACAGAGTGCGACAAAACGACTTCTCGAAATTAAAGCTCCCGTTCCCAGTGAACGGCGACAATATTATATTTAGGGTACAGTAAGCTAAGCTTAGCCGTTGTATATAGCTGCGCGCTCCGTGCAAACACATCTCCTAATGCGTTAAATGTATGTATGATTTCCGTTAAATTATGCTCGCAAGAAAAAAAAAAAGAAAGAAAAGGAACCTTTGTTCGCTTCGTCTTCCTTACAGAATACGTTCAATTCATAAAGAATAACTAAGAGGTAGCACACTAGTACTGAAGAATGCGCCTGCGGACAGGCGAGACGCCTTCATAAAAGAAAAAGAACGAGGCCCGTTATGTCTTACCTGTCTTGTTCCTGTTTTGTATGCAACGCCGAATGGCCTGAACTCTGTGCACCTTGTGAAGAGACCACAGAAAGACAGGTGCTTTCTGCACATAATTGCTGCGCCATCAGACACAAACTGAAGTGCCGCGAAGCTCTCAAAAGTTGTCCTAAAGTTGGAACTAAACCGTAACAAAACCTCCTCACTGCTTCAAATGATCAGACGCCCTTTGAGAAGCTCTGCATGCTGTACAAGCCGAGCATCAAAGGTCGCGCGAATTAATCGCGTAGAAGAGAAGGTTGCGTTGGCAGCTGCGGACAATACGACAATTCCAAGGAAAGACAACTAATCAAAGAGGAGCGAATATCTTGGGTATGCTATGAGTTCTCCTACGTACTTGATGAATGGCGCTTCCAACGCTAGAAAGGAGAAAGAGAGAGAGAGAGACAAGAGAGAAATGTGATGGGAAAGCCAGAGAGGTTAACCGGAAGAGAAACTTCTGAAATTGTGCTTTCATAAAGGACAAAAAGCCGAACAGGTCCGGAGAACCGGGGAAGGAACGAATGCGAGGCAGCGATAGAACGTCACGTACCGTAGCGCCTGAAGATCAACCGTCTGTTGAAATCTATTTAAAATTGTGGGGTCTCAAAGGTGCTCTTGGGGCAAAGGAACGACAATACAGTCGTGGAGACAACCAAAAAGTCATTTATTGCGCCTTTTAACGCCATTCGATCCAGCTAGCTAAAAGTTCTAGCTAATTCTAGTTAGCTAGAAATTTAGCTAGAAGTAACTCTAGTTAGCTAGAAGTTAGCTAGAAATAACTCAAGTTAGCTAGCTGAAAATCGAGGAATTCCATCTCACCGCGACCGGATAGCGAGCGAATTCGCTCCCATGCTAGACACCAACGCCTAATAGTTCGTGTGTACGGTCACGGGAACCATCGCTTGTTCGAACGATCGTTCCGGTGTCCTGCTCCTAAGCCATCCGTAGGACAGTCCCGCGAACGGTCGGCGAGCGCGCGAAACATGCATGCAGTTAGCCGACCCCAAGCCAAAGAGGAACAGGCTACTCCTTTTTGCGCCAGAGTAACCCGCCGTTAGGTAGCGTCAGCAGGGATACACTCGCGCCATCTCTTTTAATAGCTTGCGACTACACCGACCACCGCCGGCGCAATTCCACGCAGCAAAGCCGGACTACAAGAGGCGCGCGAGCCATTCGGGAAAAACCATATCAGGGGACGCGAGAAAGTAGAGCGTCCCCGCAAAGTATAAGGCTATACGAGACCGGCGTCTTGAAAATGGCACAAAACTGAAATTCGGGGGCGTCGAAGCTATTGTCCAGAACTACCTGTTATTCGTAATAGATAGTTTAATAGGTAGTTCAATTGTTCAGTACGATAGCTTGAAGTTATGTATAATTAGGGGCGCGTCACCTTTAGTATACCTACAAATCTCTTACTTCATCGTATTTGCAGTACTGTTATGTTTTATTCTTCAGATTATTTCACGACGTCTGCGTCCCAAATGCGAAAGCGCTCTGTTCTGGAGTAGTACGTAACCGAACATACCCCTCTTCCAAATGGCGTAGACCGTAAACTTGTACTGCACAAACATGCTCTATGATGAAGAGAACTTTGTATGTGCATCTATGAGAGCGTATGTTGTTCTTTCTTTGCTGCTGGTATACAGTCGAGCGCCTCTACAATGAACGCATCTACAACGAAATGGCCTGTAAACCAAGCGATAATTTTTTCCAGCTTCTATTGTGAGCTGTGACCTTTGCAACAAAGTGGCCCGTATAACGAAGGATTCTGTAGACCTCAAGCACTTCGCTATAAAAGTGTTTGGCTGTATTGTGATCGTACAGGATGCCGCACAGGTTGTGATCACTTTTCAAGTGCTTCGTGCCTGCAAGCCTCCCCACTTAACCCGAATTTCAGTTGTGATCACTGGGCTGAGGCCATAATTAAAGATATTTACATCTCAGGTTACATTCAAGTTTTTTTAAAGAAAGCGTTGCAATCAACCAGACTAAAGCATGAATATAAAAACGCATACGAGCTACATGGAAAAAGATATTCGCAGCTGAGAAACAGGAAATTGTGTGGGGATCAAACCTGGTACAGTGAACTCTCACTTGAGTGAACTTTAAGGGACCGGAGGAAATAGTTCACTTAACTGAAAGGTCACTAAGCTAAATATTCGCTAAAATATGGAGCAGCATAGGGCAGAGCAAACATCGAGTCAAAAGTGTGAAATGCAATTTATGGAGCGTAACAGTTTCGTTGCTGCCTATCTCACTTTGAAAAAGTGTAATTATATTTTGCACTGGTGCTATCACAGCGCAACAAGTAGCAAAGCTGTCCAGGGAGTCTGTTTTTGTGCACTTCCTCTGGCACAGCTTGTCGTTGAGACACCAAGTTTCGCAACATTCCAAGGCACCCTACAGCCTTGGCTAGAGTTGCAGGATTGGAATGTGCCTCTGCCTTTGCATCTTCCTCATCGCACTCTTGTTGTTCAGACCGAACATTCGAAACAATTTACTGCACATAGTCTTCAAACGAAGTGTTGCTGTAAACATCCAGCTGATGACAGACCTCTCTCACCAGCTGGATGTTCGTTCAACTGAAATATTCGCTATTGAGAAGTTCATTTAACTGAAATATTTTAACAGCGGAGCTGTTTAAGCTGGCCGTAACGTGTGCCGCTTGCCACTTCGTTGCCCAGCAACCACCTCGTGGAGCGTAGCGCACTATGCTTGGGCGAGAGAAAGAGAAAATGAGAGCGAGAGAGAGAGACAGAAACAAATTGTAGCAGCGCCAACGAGGCAACGCGCAGAGGTGCTGCCGACGCCATCCGCATTTCTCCGTTTCCCCGCATTATAGCGCGAAACGCTCGAGACGTCTGAGAGCAGCAGGCGTCTCTGGCGGCGGCTCGGTCGAGCCCCCACCAGCTGCGCACGTCATCTTGGGGTGTCGTTTGCTGCGCGCCGCCCGTACACTGTGCATAGCTTTCGCCCCACTTCCCCTACGGACTGCAAGTGCTTCGCGAGGTGTTACCCGATGCCACGGACCACAAGGAAATGCTTATACACTTCGTATAGCTTAGCATCACTTCGTATAGCCAGGACAAGCTAGGAACCGATCAGCTTCACTGTGTCTTTAGCCTGGCGCCACTAGTGCAAGCTACCCCGATTTTTTTTTGCATAGAATGCATAGGAAACCGCAAGAGATTTTCTAAAAGTTCGTTATTTATAACAACTTCTCCGAAGGTGCATGAACCACCACGAGGGTTTCGACGGGAATTCAGGGCGCGGGCTCCTTTCCCAAGTGCGGTCCCCCTACCTCCAGACTTATACTCCCATCTTGTCATTCCTGCCATCCCGAAGAATATGCACCCCGAGCACGACGGGAAACGCAGGGCAGCCCGTGCCAAAGCCCTACACAAGCAGTACGGCGACAGTTCTGAGGTAGCCTACGTGGACGTGGCAACGTATTCCTCGGGCTCCGGCATGGTCCTCGCCGTCGCTAACAATCAGGCCCGATTACTCGCATCAGGCTCCATCAATTTCACCAAAGGCCTGGTATATCCGGCACCACGGCCCGGTTTCTACGCTTCTGGCACCCCACCCGCCCCGTAACCCTTATCCGGACCCCGCACACGCAGGCCTCCGGGGTAACGAGGAGGTCAACTCCCTCGCCTGAGGTCTTACTTTCCGGGCAGGAGTCGGACCCCCTCCGCCAGCCCTGGAGCGTCTGCTTACCTTCAGAGATATCCTTACCCATTACCGAGATACCCGGCGTGTTTGCGCACCGCCGGCTCCCTCCCTAACCCTAACCCAAGCCTCCCACTGGCGCCGACTCCAGACCCGTACTGCTCCCTAGTTTTATTCGCCTTCATGCCCGTTACCCCGATCAGTTCTTGTCCTCCTGTAAGCTCTGCGGGAAACCAGGAGACTTTCTTCATGATCCTCACATGGCCTACCTTTCCTCACCCTCCATCCCAAACCACGTCTGAGCCATATTGGGAGACTCGCCTGGCCAGCTCCACTGCTACAGACCAGCGCTTGATTATCGCCGCAGCCCTGAAGCGGATAGCCCTCCAAGGGTTCTCCTTTGCTCTATAAAGGCAGCCCTCTAAGGGCTGCCTCGTGCCATGTAAGGGGGCTTTTCCCCATTTCTTCAATCATTTGGCAATAAATGTTTTCACCACCAAAACCCTTTCCCCAAGCGTATTACCCCTGAATGAAGCCGAACGCCAGGTCGGGGTACGCTTGTGCCCATTTGAACCAGTCGGTGACCCAGCGGCGGTGGGGATAAAACCCACAACCTACCGCTGCCAGAATGATTTGGAGTTGGGCCAACTTGCCATTTTGGTGTGGCCCAATGTCTAATCGAACGCTGCTGAGCGTCCATCGAGTAATGAACTCCTCGCGGGCGAGCGAGTGCGCAGTTAGAACGCAGGCGAGAGCTTACATGGACAAGGAACGCGCCCATAACACAGGCTTGCGAGAGCGACAGCGAGGGTGACATGGCTTCGCGACGATGCACTCTCCGCTGACGTCACGCGCAGCTGCGGTAGCTGGTGTGCCTTTTCTCCCGCTCTGCTTCGTCGAGGCGCGCTCGCGTCCGGTACGATCGCTTTGAAGGGGCTAGATGCGGCTAGAAAATCTGACAATTGTCTAGGAAAGCCTAAGCAGGCTTTGCCAGCGGAAAGGCCATGGGTAGACACGCGCAAGCTAGGAAAAACAAGCAAGCAAAAGTAAGCAAAAGCCAAGTCAAGGGCGAGCCAAACAATGCTTACGCATAGCAGACAATTCTCAGAATTTCTGTAGCTTCTCTTGCACTTTGGTAATGCGTCATACATTGTTCAATTGCTGGATGAGGGATGTATAAGTAGTAAAGGGCGGCAGATTGGCCACCCATGCTGGGAAAAAGAATGTAATTATTTAATTACATTATTCGACATCAGTTGTCTTGTCAACAATATCAATTGTTTGCTTTAAACAATTATTCTGATTAAGAACATCTGATGAGAATCTCTGCATAAGGTGCCCATTATACATACATATTGCTTTTATGTTAGTCATAATGAATTATGCACTCACACTGCTTAACCTTCACTTCCTGGCTGCATCAAGTTAACCGCTTATGTGTATAATTTTTTAGACACGGTAAGAACTTCACCCATGCCTTAGCACACCTTTTATTTGTCTGATTGAGTTAAGGTTTATTTTGTTTGAAACCTTTACAGGTGTAGTATGACAAAGGTGAGCTTGGCGGCTTTACTTGCCAAAGGGTGAAGCATCGGGGCATCGGAAAGCGGGAAAAGCGCCACTTCGGCACGAGCACAGTCGATGATGGCACGATGATGAAACAAGAAGTTCCAGCCGAGAATGATGTCATGTGAACATGAAGGCAGCACGTAAAATTCAACAACGTAAACATTGCCGGCAATGACCACCCTTGCGGTATATTGAGCAAGCAGTGCTATACGCTGCGTACTCGCGGTGCGCAGTAGCAAACCAGACAACGGCGTGGTGACCTTGTGGAGCTTACGACAAAGATCTTCGTCCATGACAGAAACTGCAGCCCCAGTATCAATACGCGCAATTGTGGCGGTTCATTCGGCCGAAACGTCCAGTAAATAGCGTGGCGACTGTGCAGGCCTTGTAGAAGTCGCGAAGTTGGAAGTTCGTGCCTGCAGAACTGCAGCAACTAGTTTCCCTCGCTTGGTGACTGGCGACGACGTAAGGGGGAAAGCGAGCGACGACGTGGTGACGGAGAGCGATGGTTACCGAAGTGGCGTCGAGGAGACGGCGAATGCTCTAGGGTTGGAATGCATGGAATGTCCGGTAGCATCGTGGGGATAGCTATACCCAGGCGTTGCGACAGCAGGGTTAGCAGGTGGCATGCGACGATGGCGGCAGCGCGCGACATCGCCGGCGAAACCGCAAGCGAAACATTTGGGTCGGTTGTCGCGTGTGCGCCAAGGGTTCTGAACTTGGCTTCGAGGCGGAATAAGAGGCGACGCGGGAGTTGGCACTGGTTGAGGTCGCATGGTCGCAGCAAACGCGAATGTCGGCGGCGCAGGTCGCGCTGCGGCTGCGGCATAGGTCAGAGGTGCCGCCACGGGAGGACAGGGTTGAGCCAAAGGTAGCGATTCGGCAAGTTCCTCGCGAATGGCTCTGATAATGGGAGCAGCCAGAGATGTATCAGGCTGGAGAGGTCGATCGCTGAGAGGCAGCATAGAGATTTGGCGTGCCACCTCCTCACGAATAAAATCCTTAACCTGAACGGAGAGTGAGGACTCGGGCGTGTAGTTAGAAGGCCTGAGAGAGAGAGTGGCCAGGTGCAACAGTGCTGCGCGCAAGGACCCTTTGTTGACGCAGCTCATCGAAGCTCTGGCAAAGAGCGACAACAGCAGCGACAAATGAAGGGTTTCGCTCGAGAAGCATTTGAAATGCATCGCCCTCGATGCCCTTGAGGATGTGCTTCACCTTGTCCTCTTCACTCATGGTGGAATCGACGCGGGCGCAAATATCCACGACATCCTCTATGTAGCTGGTGTGCGTGTCGTCGGGCTGTTGAGCGCGCTGGCATAGACGCTGTTCAGCACGAAGCTTTCGCAAGGCTGGACGGCCGAAGACTTCCGCGAATGCTGTCTTGAACGCGGACCAGGTTTTCAGTTCCCGCTCATGATTGTGGAACCAGAGGTTCGCAGCGTCAGCAAGGTAGAAGATGACGGTATGCAACTTCGTCGGGTCATCCCACTTGTTGTGTTCACTGACGCGCTCATAGGTAGAGAGCCAATCCTCCACGTCTGTCTCAGCGGCTCCGCTAAAGACAGGAGGGTCCCGCTGCCGCTGGACAGCGCCGCAGATGATGGGAGCGGCGGAAGCTGCAGGCTGATTGTCGGTAGGCTCGAGCACGGTAGCGGCTGAAGCAGTCGGTAACGTTCGGCTGCGAAATTCCAGGGTGAGGTCGAGAATTGCAGCACCTTCCACCAAATGTAGTATGGCGATTTATTAGACGAGAATGACGTCTCACACAATCAAGGTAGTCCACGAAGGCTGATCGCGTGCACAGCGACAGATGCTTGCTTGCTTGCCACTCTTCGTCGTACCCACTATGGGGGATTGGCCAAGAATCGGGTGATTGAAGGAAAACAATTATCGGAGTCTAATAAGGATCACTTTTGAAAATTTTTGAATGACTAAAGGAGTTTATTGATATATAATTTAAGAATTTAGCAAGGAAATCGTCCTGATTCAATTATATACCCCACAACAGCTGCACCAACATCCCTGTGACAAAGTCGGAGAGAAGAGGCGCCAAAAGATAGAATATTGTGCGTCATAATATTCGATCCAGCACTGTGAAATTTTTCTTCTAAAGCGTGTTTTCTTAATGAGGAAAAACGGCGGCATGACAGGAAGAAATGTTCCATTCTTTCGTCTTCACCACAGTATGAGCACAAGGAGGAGGGCGCCAGACCAGATCGATGCAGATAAAAGTTTAATGTAGAAATGCGACAGCGACAGATGCAAGAGCGTTTCTTCTTCATCTTCTTCACTACACAGGCAGCAAGCATTCAATTTCTAAAAGGCCTGTTTTATACCGCACTTCGCCTTTGGTGGTTTTATACATATAATAAAAGGAAAATACATTTCAAGTATTAGGGTTTGTTAAACAAGCTCTTAAAATTGGCACAGTAAAAGAATAGATGAACAAGCAAATTGCAAGCAAAGCATCAATCTGTATTCGAAGCTTCACACGCGTCCTCAGTGGTAAAGAAGAGTGACTTGTCGACCTACGCAGCTGTATTCCGCGACACTTGTGTTTGCGTACGTGTGTGCATGGTGTCTTCTTGCAATCTGCCATTATTATAACTACAGGAAAAGGCGCTTTCATGCCGAACACAACCGAGTACGGTCATCATCATATTTCTATTTCCACTGCAAGACGAAGGCCTCTGTCAGTAGAGATAGAGATATATATGGGGATACATGGGTATTCTCGGGCCAATCACTTTCGGCGATACTTCCACTTTAGATTGACGTAGTACGAAGCAAGTTGGATGATAAGAGAGGTTTATCTCCACGAGCCATTCAGCGGCCACTGAGAGTAATCGTCCGAGAATACATCCCATGTGGCGACATGATGCGATTGCAATACATTTTAAAAAGGTGGCGCAGGTAAGATAACTGTGCAGAGCTTAGAACGAGGATGACCACGCCAGTGTAACACATGCGACCACTGAACAGAATGTGAACGCCTAAGCGCCGCGTTTTCACCTTGACGGGCAAACTTGAATTCACATCAACAAAAATATGCCAGTGTAGCGTTCAAAAATCCAGTGTTCAAAGGGTCATGATTCCACACGTCATTTTGAGCATCGCGTTGATGTGTCAACAGCACCTGGGGCTGAGAAATGCAAATATCTAATGATGTTTGCTAGCTAAGACACTGCGACGTCCACAAAGTCATTTGTGATAGGAGGCATACAGGGCCTATTAGGAAATATCGATGGCAAGTGTTGCTCTATGCTTTTCTAGATGAAGTGCTGAAGAAGCAGGTAACTCGGGCAATACTTGCTGGAGTCAGAATCAGCTTTCGTGACCAACGAAATGTGAACAGTGATATTTTGTTTCTGGTTTTATGCAGATATTCATGATGTTTGTCGTCGTACTCAACTTTGGCATGTGAAAATGTTCTCTTGAATGTAGCAGCTGCTAACTTAGTCACTCAATTTATCCGGACACTGATTGTAAAGATAACAATTCGTTGTTTGTCTGACGACTTGCTGTTGAGGGCCTTGTATTTTCAGCATTTCCTGAAATAGCAGGCGAAGTATTCAGATTTAAGCGATGAACATGTATCTGAGAAGAAACATTGGAACTCGTTTTAGAGCTCAAACGCTGAACCATTTGGGATACCAAAACTTGAGTAATTGTCTCCCCGGGAGGTGTGATTTAGGACGTTCCATAGCTTTTGCAGTAACGTTTCCAACTACGACCACAACAGCATTAGCAAGGGTTACGCTTACGCCCATTTGGTAACGTCCTGTCAATCAGGCATAGCATTTTCTTGGACTTCATCAACAACATGAACGCAAGAGCAACGCGTCGTTTCAATTACTTCAATACTTACTGGATTGAGAGCTGAAATTGATAATGAATATCTCCAATTAGGTGCAATTTTCTAGATTGTGAAAAATATGGGTGCGGTAAAATGTGACTGCCTTCTAATTTGCATTTACACAACTTACCTGAAGGTGCTAATAAATTAGTTAATTATAAAATGTTTATAAATAATTCTTCTGGAACTCACGTTATTAGAGGAAAAGTATGTTCGCATCACCTAGGAACTCTACAAAAATGACATTTCGCTACGCTAACAGCCTTCTTATAGCAAATTTCGTTATCGCCTGTGGCATTTCACACAAATTTACTCCTTGAATTGAAATGCTCGAAGGGTTATTAATTATGTACATTGGTAATGCATATGCTGAACTCACTAAATTACAAAATTTTACTAAATACATTTCAACTAATTACTTTAGCGCACATATTACAATACAGGAATTGAAGCCAGTGATTTCATAAGGCATATTCACTTGCAAATAATTTTAAACGACACCAGTTTCGAGATATGCGCAGTCAAACTTGCTTTAAAAATGCACTGTTGTCCAACTTTTTTTTTTTTTTTATTTTTATTTTTTTTTTTTTACCGAGACGCCTTTTTATGCATTGAATCTCGAGAGGTACTGAAAAGACCAATGAATATTGTCGTAAACTTAGGAACGCATATCTCGAAACAGGTATCATCCTTAGAATTCGATCGAAGTGGATATGGCTTTAAATGTCCCCGGCTACAATTTGTAAATTGCAACATGTTGCGTAAAGTAATTAGTTCAAATGATGAAATGATCATATATATATATATATATATATATATATATATATATATATATATGTATATATATATATGACTGCTAATTGGTTATGTACGCTTTTGAATTAAACTTGTCATACGAGTGGCGACTGCGGGAACTAATGCATCTGCTAATGAAAGAATGCATTGGAAACAATCTGGGGTCAAGGCGCCAACAAAAACGCTAACTACACTCACAAAAGGCCGCGCTAGCAGGTGCATCTAATGGAATTTCCCCCGGTATTCTGCCGGCCAAATGAGTATCGGTGTGCCTGTCCTATCACAATGTACACACAAAAAAAAAAAAAAAAAAAAAAACATCCACCGTCTCTTCGCCCAGCTCTCGCTCTAGCCTGGCATGAGGGAATAAAAAGCCGTGAAAGACCGAGACGAGATAAGCGTGTCGTTTCGTTTACGAAACACCGAATCAGCAGGCTATACACAGGTAAGTAAACATATTATTTCTCGTCGTAAACTTAGGAAAGAATATCTCGAAACTTGTGTCATCCTCAGAATTAATTCGAAGTGGATATTACTTTGAACGTCCCCGGTTACAGTTCGTAAACTGCACCAGGTTGCGTAAAGTAATTAGTTTAAATGCTCATCAGCACAAGTTATTTCATGAGACAAGAGTCTAAATAAATAAATAAATAAATAAATAAATAAATAAATAAATAAATAAATAAATAAATAAATAAATAAATAAATAAATAAATAAATAATATATTGTCGCGAAGATAACACAGGCATATCTGCCATTTGAGGCCGCGCAATATGTTGTCCATCATTCTTTCAAATGTGGCAGGCGCGTTACACAGGCCAAACGGCATCACGGTGAATTCAAATAAACCATCAGGTGTGATGAAGGCCGTTTTTGGATGGTCGGACTCAGCCACTGGCACTTGCCAGTACCCGGATCGTAAGTCTAAAGGTGAGAAGAATTCGGCGCCTTGTAGGCAGTCTAGTGCGTCGTCAATACGGGGTAGTGGATAAACGTCCTTGCGGGTGATCTTATTGAGGGGCCGGTAGTCCACGCAAAAGCGAATTGTGCCGTCTTTCTTTTTGACCAGCACTACAGGAGAAGCCCAGGGACCGTGCGAAGGTTGTATGACACCGCGCTGGAGCATGTCTCCAACATGCTCAGCGATGACGCTACGCTCAGTGGCGGATACACGATACGGCCTGTGGCGTAAGGGCGCATGGTAGCTGGTGTCGATGTGATGGACAACAGTGGAAGTACGGCCTAAGCGAGATTGTTGTAGGTCGAATGACGTTCGAAAGCGGTCAAGGAGTTTGTCGATCTGGGTGTGCTGACCGGGAGTGAGGTTGGGATCAATACACCTGGAAAATGTTGGGTCACACGGCGGCGTCGAAGGAGAAACTTGAAGGGCCATAGCGTCAACCTGAGGCGAAGACGGGTCGTCAGGCACATCATAAAGGAAGCTTGGGTCGATTTCGTCTGCATAACCAAGACACTTATCGTGGAGCAGGCTAGCAGGGCAAGGAAACAGGTTCGAGATATAAAGTGCGCTGGAACCTTGTCGAATGGCAAGAAGGGCAAAAGGAAGCATCAAGGGGTGACGGCGAGCAACAAGTTTAGACGGCGTGAAAAGAATAGCAGAGTCGGAAAACCCGACGCAGGAAACGAGTACAAGTGCGGCAGAGTATGGAGGAATCGCGGTGTGGGCGGTGACGAACACACGACCGGAAGTGTCGTCAGTATCTTCAAAAGCGTGGTTGCCGAATGGCGACAGAGCGAGTTCCGCACGGGCACAATCAATAACGGCATGATGAGATGACAGAAAGTCCCATCCTAAAATCATGGCATGGGAGCAGCGAGGCAGAATAACGAACTCAACACGGTATAAAGTGCCGCTTATAGCAACACGCACGGTACACTTACCTAAGAGTTCAATCGGCGCCGCGCTTGCAGTGCGTAATGAAACGGCAGAATATGGCGTCGCGACTTTTCTTAGTCGAAGACGAAGCTGGTTCGAAATCACTGATATTGCTGCTCCCGTGTCTACAAGCGCATGAACGGCAATGTCTTCTTAAACTTGTCATACGAGTGCTGACTGCGGGAACTAGTGTTGGGCTCAAGGCACCAACAAAAATGTTAACTACAGTCCCAAAAGGCCGCGGTAGCAGGTAATCTAATCGAATTTCCACCGGTATTCTACCAGTCAATTGAGGCCCTTCAGGCCAAAGGGCAAACGTCCTTAAAACAGTGTACACTTAGCAATAGAAATCGACCGTTCGTTCACGCAGCTTTTGTTTGTTTGTTTGTTTGTTTATTTGATACCCACAGCGCCATAAGGCATTACAGTGGGGGGAATACTACATGATTACAAGACAGAACACAAGCTCAATTTGCAGTAAGTACAGTACAGCCTAACCAGCTAGTAGGAAGTACGCTCAATACACAACGTAACGAAGATTGACAAAAATGTACGAAAAATTCCAGCGGGTAACATACAGTAAGACGAAAACATACAGTAAGACGAAACAGACTTGATGCCTCGCTCTAGCGTGGCATCAAGGTATAAAAAGGCGCAAAAGACGGAGACGAAGCGAATGTCTCGTTTCGTTTACGAAGCAACGAAGTAACAGGCTCTACACGGGTAAGTCAACACACATGTTATTTCTCAGATAGGTTAAGGTGACTTCGGGAAAGCGCCTTGAAGGCCTCGAAATGCATTGCTGACAGCCTCACGGACCATTTCGCTTGTTGCCGAAACGGAGGCCACGAAGGCCAATCGATGACCATTCAAATTTAGCAACGCACAGTCTTGGAATCAGACACCTCCATGTGCACCACCCCTTCAGCGCTGTGAGAAAAGTAATACTAAAAGTGAACTACGGAATCAATATCTCGTCAAAAAAGGAATACGTCCCAGACGTGTTGTAGGTGGCAAAGCGAATCACGTAGGCATCCTATTCGCCAAACTACAAAGCGATAGGGCGTGTGAGGAAAGGAAAAAGAAAAAGAATTCGAAGGAAGAAACAAAGCAGAGTGAAGATTGCGCACGCACAGGAAGAGGAGCAAATGCTCGCTTACGCGCGTGTCGACGTTGAGAAGTGTTACAGCGCGCGAACTTCCTCGTGGGCCAGCGATGAATGAGGAGGAGGAAACAACTTTATTTTGTTAATTTGCTTAGTGAGGGGTGGCTACCAGGTGGTGCCTTACAGCCACCTCCTCAGCTATTTTGATGGCCCGAAGTTGAACCTCCAGGTTCGGATTCATGAGTATCGCTTCCCACGCTTCAGGCGAGGGAGCGGCCAGGAGATCTGGTGGGGGGAGATCTTCTCTGCAGTCCCAGAGAATATGATTTAAGGAGGCTATGGACCCACATAATGAGCAGTGTGGGTCTGTCAAGCCAGGGTAAAAGTGTGCGTATATTTGTGGGCTGGGAAAGGAGTGCGTTTGGAGTCGGCGCCAGGTGACTTCTTGTCCCTTGGTGAGCTTGGGATGAGGTGGGGGTTTTGTCCATCTTGCGAGGCGGTAGTATTGGGCAATTTCGTGGTATGTGGTCAGTGGCTCGCTGACCAGGTCCCCTGGGTCGGAGACGGGACCCACCGCTCGGCTGACGAATCCTCGAGCACACTGGTGGGCCGCCTCGTTCCCCGGGTTCCCTGCGTGAGCCGGGACCCATATCAATTCAATTGGGGTGGGTTCTTCTTCACTATCTTGTTGTTTAGGGGAGAGTAGGGGACAGCGATGAATGAGCTTCAGTCCCCGGTCAAAGCATCTTTGCTTCTGATAATGTTCGAGCCTATAAGTGACACATACGTAGCAGCAGCCACATAGTGTCCTCATGTCCGTCGGCAAGCTTTATACGTAGATGTCTCAGCTATACTTCAAGGAGAACGAATTAACAGCTCTAAATAATTATGGAGAACCAAGCCCAGTTACTGACAGTGACAAGAACATTTATTGGTCCTGAGACACTGGCCAGGGGGAGCCGAAGGCTCCCTCAGGTCAAGTCGGTGGCTCCGCCCACGATGGCACCGGAAGGCGAAATCCCGTTGCGATGTCGTGGGCCCTCTGGACTGCATGGAGTTGGATGTGGTGGTGGTCGCTTCTTAGGAACACCTCCCGCTGTTCCTTTGTGTTAAGTGTAGAGTTTTCTATGGATGGGCACAGCCAGAGCATATGTGATCGAATTAGCATGAGTCGGCTTCGCATTTGGGGCACGACTGCGGGAAGTGTGGGTCTATCTTGCTAAGGGACCGCGAAGTGAGGTACGTGCGGGTTTGTAACATTCTGAGCCTGCTAGCTTGTGTTCATTTAGTTTTGGGTGAGGAGGAGAGAACCACCTCCTTTCCAAGCGGTAGTGCGAGACGATCTCGTGAAAGGTGCACAATGGGTCTTTTTGGATGCAAGCGTCGTTACGAGGAGGGCCGTTGACGGCTGCGCGGGTCGTGAAATCGCGCGCCAGCCGGTGAGCCCGTTCGTTGGGGTTGCAGCCGTGCGGTTGGATCGAGTCTCCCAGTTGGTCCGGGAACCATGATGTGGAAATATGCTGGCGTGCCAATTTGACCGAAATTAGTGAGCTTGTTGATCGCAATTCTATTCGCCCATTTCGATACGCGCGCCGCCGAAAAGGACCTAAGGGCTGTACGGGAATCCAAGGATTTGTTTAGGATGCTTTGCGAGGAGCGAGAGAGACAAAAGAAAAGGTAAAGGCAGGGAGGTTAACCAGAGGGGAATATCCGGTTTGCTACCCTACGCTGGGGAGAGAGTGGAGGGGGAGGTAAAGTGACTGGAAAGTTGAGCGAGAGAAAAAAAGAAAGCTAGCGCAGATACACAATCACAGTCGGTCACTCTCACCACATACTATCACCGCACATCACAGTAGCCCTTGTAGCACTATCAACATCAGTTCAGGTTACATCAGCTTGTCCAAGTCTGTTGTGCTTAAAAACTGCAACAGTACCCTCATCGCCCTCCGCTGCGACGGCTTGTAATGTCGGCATTCTAAAACTATTTCCTCAGCTAAAGGTATTTGGTCAAAGCGCGCTATCGCGATTGCGACTGGTCGTCTCTGTAAATAGAAGCCAGGAGAGTCACCGAGAAGGAGTTGAAGAGTCTCCTCGCTACCACAGTCATACACGAGGCGTCGTCGGCCCATCCGATTCGGAATGCAAAAGACTTCGTAAAGGCCACTCCTAGCCGTATTCGACAAAGCAGGGTAGCTTCGCGTTGGCAGAGTCTAGCTGGGATGCGAAGGCGGAGAGAAGAGTTTATAGGGTGCAGCCGGTTGCTCTGAAAACTTCGTGTGTTCCACCCGGAGAACGTGATATCCCGGGTGAGCATTCGAAGTTTTCTAGCGCTATCTGTGCTTGATAACGGCATTGAAGTGGAGCACCGTTATCGGCATGTTCGTTACTAATGACACCGCAGTGACTTGGAAGTCAGTGAAATGTCACATGGTGTCCTTTCTCAGTCAAGGTATGGATCAGTTCTACAACCTCGAATACCAGTTGTTCGTGTGGTCCACGCCTCAGGGCTGATAGCAAAGACTGCAGTAATGCCTTTGAGTCACTGACTATTGACCATTTTCGAGGTTGTTCTTGGCTGACGAGACGAAGTGCAAGGCGAAGAGCTACAAGTTCCACGGCCGTCGATGTCGTTGGGTGACACGTCTTGAAACTGATGGTGGTGGCTCTCGCTGGGAAAGCCACGGCTCCAGAGGAACACTGGAGATTTGCTGACCGATCAGTACAAATGCGTACGCGGTCGGCCTATACCTCTCGTGCAAAAGGAACAGAGTTAGTTGTTTAAGTGCAGGTGATGACAGCTCAGATTTTTTTCTGGTTCCTGGTACGTGGAGGTGCACTGCAGGTCTAGCCAGAAACCATGGAGGAATCGATGGGTTATGGTTCCTGGGGTGAAGCCTGATGGAAGGCGGATGTAATAATCCGTAATCGTATTACAAAATGACGCCTGTGGCTTTTCTGACAGTAGTGTTGCAAGATGGTGGGAACGGGCTCGGGCAAAGTGCTTAATGTGCACTCTCAGCACTTCCACCGCAAGGTAGGTTATTTGTGGCACTGTGTTGCACAATGTGTAATTAGTGCCGCATCCCTTTACCGCCGCACTTAACCCATACGTGAGAGCCAACCTGTACTTCCAGCGCCACTTTGTCAAGGACCAGTTCGCAACCTTTGAAGTGCCTCAAACGGCAGCGCCTGCGTCTCCGGGCAGAGGCCTAGCTTCCCAGCAACAGCATCTCGAATCGCTAGCTGTCAGCAGGGAACAATGTGAGAACGCTCTCCTTGCTACCGTACCACCAGTACGACAGTGGGTTTTTTTTTTCTCGCGCTTTCAGACTGCACTATTTTCGGCCCACGAAAATGATTAGACACAAATAGTTTCCGAAGAAAGCTAAACGCTTCAAAATTACTTCCAGCCAAGGGCGGCACAGCAATGTTGTGCCGCCGTGAGAGGGGCGTCCTCATGCTGGCAGCTTTGGAAGTAGACGTGAAAGCAAGGGGAACGCTTTAATAACATTGTGGGTAAACAAGTCGGTCGCTGTAGAGCATGTCAGAGCTGCTAAGCTTCACTAGAGAATAAGCAGGTGGGAGAGAAAAATAAATTGTAGGATTTTAACGTCATGAAACTGCACAGCGGGTTAGGAGGGACGCCATATAGTTGGCGGAATATTTTTCACCTACTTGGTTTCTGGGTGACCAACCTGGTGACGCCTGAAAGCACGGTACGCGAGTGGTTTTGCATTCCGTTGCCATTCAAACACCACCGCGGCGGTCGGGTGGAACCTACGACCTTGGGCTCCGCAGTGCAACATCATAACCGGTGAGCAACACCTGCAGGTAGAAAGCTCAGGTAGATAGGATAGAAGAAGAAAGGAAAAGATGTAGTTTTGCTAGGGGCTAAGTTAAGATTGCTATAATCTAGTTTAGGCGTTATATAAAACGCTTAGAACGCTTCCCCTTTCTCCTGGGGGTGCCAAAGGAGCCAGCAGTTACTTATTTGGAGCGAATGATTGCCATGTTATGAGTGACGTGCGTATACCGAAAGCTTGAAGTACGTAAGTTACTTATGTACTTTGAATATAATTATTGAATAATCGTTTTTCTCCATATCACCATGCGATGTACGAGGTGCGTAGTTGGCTTTTGCAATCTCATCAGTGAATAAGATTACCAAGGCATTTTGGGTTTATTTGATTGAATGATGTTCTGAGCGAAGTACGGCTAAAGTTTAAGCTGTATAGGTCATTAATTGATAGCATTTTGCTGAAATTTTCCTATGCGAGCGTTACAGAGGGTTAGAGCTGTATTCTACGAAATGAGTACTCTTACCCAATGTCCCGAAGAGTGCTGTAGAGTTGACGTTTCGAAAATTATGGGGCATCTGACGGGTGATCTCAGGGATACGTTTGAAAGTGTGAGTTGATTACGGGTTTTGCATCCATTTCTTAGAGAAGTGCTCGAAAGCGCCGTTATCTGAATCGTTTCCCAGTGTCTTTAAGTCAAACTGTGCATCACATGCGCCAAGTTCACATTCGGTGAAAATGAAAGGCACGTTAAAAGTAATATGTGCCGGAACCATAACGTTTCTCACCTAATTATATAAAGGTTTTGCAAATATTTACTGAACGCTCTGTTTTTATTGTTTTCATGCCTAATACGACGAACGTAGTAGGTTTCCCTGGTGACCTTTGTGAATTTAGAAACACCCCGATTTCATATTTGGAGGCACTGGGGGTCACGTTATGCCTTACTTATGTGCTAAGCTTAAAGTTTTTCTAATAATTACGCGGTCATGGAAGCGTTATACGCCTGTTTTCCTGGTGTCTTAGGAGATAGAAATTAGGCTAAATTAACATGAAATGAGTTCATGCCATGAGTGATATTGCAGCAAAATTTGAAAGTGTGGTTTATTTGGTAACACTGTTTTTCTTAATGCAACTGCTTGAAAGAAACGGCTTCGATGGAAATTGGGGGGTGATTCTGCAAGGTCTCGCAAGTAGGCTCTCTTCTTCCTAAGTTTTTTTTTTTTTTTTTTTTTTTTTGGGGGGGGGGGGGCATTATCACGGAGACTCGACCGCAGTGCCCATCAGCATCGGTGACAGAGAACTCAACTAAACGGTTTGGTCTTAACTTTCGGAAACTACACACTAGTTTAGGGGGGACGCTATATAGTGGTGACTGCGGAACATGTTTTACCACCTGGTGTTCTTGATGACCAACCTGGTGGCCCCCCAAAGCACGGTGCAGGAGCGCTTTTGCATTCTGCGTCAATAGGAACGCCGCCAGCGTTGCTGGGAATCGAACTCACGACCTCGTGCTCCGCAGTGCAACATCATAACCAGTGAGCCACCCCTGCTGGTAGATGGGAGAGAAGACGGAAGTGTGGTTCATTTGGCAATGCAGTTATTAATCTAACTGTTTGACAGAAAAGGCTTCGCTGGCAATTTGGTTGTGATTCTGCAAGGTCTCGCAAATATTCCCTGTTTTTTTTTTCTCTTTTTTTTATGGGAGCTTATCACGGAGACTCGACTGCAGTGCCCATCAGAATCGGTGACAAAGAACTCAACTAAACGGGTGTTGGTGATTTCACTATCTTCCAAAGACGTTGGAAGTTTGTACCGATTAGGTACAATAAATACGCATTTGCAGGAACGTGAGTTTTCGCCAGACTTCTCGATTTTTCCATGTCCCCTTTGCGCTAAATTATCCCTCTATGCACCTGTCAGTCGAATAGCGTATTTTCATTAAAAATGTACGGTGATTCTCTTTCTGCATGCATCTTCGTGCTAGTCATTGCATTGAATAATCGTAACAGCATGTCATACAACGATATCTACTCGTATTCATGCAAAAGAGAACAGTGCACAAATTGCCGTTCATGCCAAGGAGGCATTAGTAAGCGTGAAGATTCAATTCGCGCAGTCGAGCAAGCCAACCCCTCCTAGATATAACTGAAAGCCTGCTTGCCTGACGCATTTCGTCACAAGCGTCATTTTTTGAAGTCCGCCAGTAGGCGACTAGACAAGGGATTAAAAGCCGTGCACGCGCCTAACATGACTTATCCGCCACAAAGTGGTGGTTTTCACGGCAAAGAGGGCAGCGTGACCATTGGTGACCTGCCATGAAAGCGTCGCTTGCTGAAAAAAGAAATTGCATTGATACAGCGACTTACTTCGTCCGTATTACAAGACCAGATAAAGGACATACTTCTGTATTACAAGACCCGTCGAAGAAATCGCCCGTGAGCCCATCGCCAATTCATGCTGCGTCCTTTCCGCCGACACGCTTGTCCTGCCATTCATGGGGCTCTATTCTGGACATGCATGGCGGCTGCACGGCCGCCATTATCTGCCATCTTGGCTGTCTCATTGGCTGTCCAGAGGTCCCGTGTTTTGAAATTTGTGCCTTAAACGGAAGTTTTGCAAAATGCAATTTTGCGTTTTCGTCAGAATGACGAAACCTGACGTGGAGCTGCAAATTTTATCGACTAATACTTTTGTGTGGTCCTTGGCACCTATATTGCGACTTTAGCGCTTTAAAAAGAAAGTGTACGGTAGCGTGCAGAAGCCTGTGGAATGCATCTGCAATTTCGCGAATATGTGGTGGCATTCCAAGATAGCCGGCATGTCAGTTGTTGATTGGCTGAAAGAATATCCCGTGAAGAGCGTCACAGGAAGGGCCGTTTCGTAAACGTCAATTTGACGCTGCGTGACGTTGCGCTGGGCCGCCATTGCACAGATTTTCCGCCATAATTTGTGGTGCGACGAGCCGCGCGAATTATGGTAATGAGCGACCATGTGCAGTGTCAGTCGAGAGGCATGCGTATCGCCGCATTTTCCCTGTCATTTGGGGCCATGAAAATCTTTTGTTCACAACGCGTGCTCATAGCATTTGCATCGCTCTCGGGTGGTGTTGGCATTTGTGTTTTGAACCATCATTTCTATTAAAAACACGTTTATTTGAAATAATATTGGTGGAAACTAGCAAACTTTCTGCGACATTTCGCACTTTTCACTATTGTGTTTGTATTGTAATCAATATTAATGACTTTTCGCGTCATCAAAGGCTATGACAACGGTGACTTTTTAATTTACAAAAAGAAATGTACGCAAGACGGCGCCTTGAAGTTTCCTCTCGCGGTGCGAGTAAGCAGCGAAGTGCACAAGAGATGGCATTGCCAGCGTTTGCGTCACTCAAGCGGATACCTGTGGCGCGCGCAACGCTATCGATGATATTCGGTCGCTTCTCAGCCAGACGAGTCGGGCTGAGTCACTTGCGGATCACGAGATAGCGATAACGCGGCCTAGAGCGTGCGCTGATCATCACTGGCAGGTCGCGTATGTTGTCTCAAGGTAGAAAGCAAGCGCGTGGGCGCCAATATACGATGACTCATTCCGTTTCCTGAGTACACGCATCCTAGCTAATGAAGCAGACAGCCTGCGCGCATGCAGACGACGGAAGCGAGAAACGATTTTGGTGGAATAATCGTACGCTTTGAGCTAGCTGCTTTATTTTTACTGGGGAGGAAAACTGTTTTGCTTTATCAACCACGCTATGTTCAATGACTACATTACAGTTTCTTAGGCGAAACGTCAAATTTGCGTCACGTTACGAAAACAAATCGGGGCTATCGGCGCCATTTTGTAAGCGTCGCGCGTACGTCACGCTTCGAAGAAAATGGCGGAATGTCCAGAATAGCGGCTATGATTTGCATCGCGTCGACGTCTGCTGCTAGCGTCACCAAGCTGTGATTCTTCCAGCCAACGCCAACGTAGGCATCACCGCCCACGTTGCTCACTTTGGCAGCGGCGGCGCGGCGGCGGCCGAGAGCGCATCTGTCACAACGCTGTTTCTACTATCTCAAACTATCCGGGAGCTGACGCATGCAGATGATAGTGCGAAACGAGAAACAAGCGGTCGGGCGGGTACGCATGGCACCATTTCCCGCGCGCACGTCACGGAAGCGGGTCGCTCTCATTGGTCTCCTTCATCCGCGGCACGCGGCAAACCGCAAAAAATCGGTCCAGGAGCGATCCATGCCGCGACAAGAAAAAACCCGCATTTCCCCGAAGGGGAGTATGAGGAAGTGCGAAGCACGGGGTGATGCTATGAGGGGGCGCGCGCGACTAAACTGCAGAGCCGAGCGAAGGAGACGGCAGCGAGAGAGCACGACTGACGCGCCGGCGCCACACACACAACACGTGACGGCGGAGTGAAACACGCCAGGCGGTTGGAGAGGGGGTGAGCGGTGGGGAGAGTACGCACACGAGGGGCTGTTACCGGGCGAGGAGGGAGCTGTCAGCGCGAGGGGAGAGGCGGCGGCCGAGGGTGAGTGCAAACCTAACGGGGGGGAGAGGCACACCAGCTGCATGGCACCGTGACGTCACGGCGCGGAGAGGGTGCGAGGAGCCGGCGCGGCGCGCGCAGCCACGGCGCGGAGGCGCCAGCTGCACAACGCGCCGTGACGTCACGGCGCGGAGAGCGGTGCGGAGCCGGCGCGGGGCGCGCGCAGCCACGGAGCGGAGGGCGGGGCGCGCGCAGTCACGTGGGGCGTGACGTCGTGCGCCGTTGCTACAGACGCTCCTCTCCGCTCCTCGCGCCGTTGCTAGGGGAGAGGAGGAGGAGCGCGGATGCCGGCGGAGTTTTCGGGGTCGCTTAAAGGCCGTTTCACATGGTGCGATTTTGCACTGCGATTATCGCACCGGAAGTGCGATTTCCGTCGCATGCGACGAAAATCGCAGTCGCAGGGCCGATTCTGCGATTTTCGGCTGCGACCAACCGGTTGGTCGCAGGGTCGCAACGTCGCAGCAATCGCTGCGATTTTCCCGTCGAAATTGCGCCGAGAGGTATTTCGCGGTCTGTTTTGGAAAATGGCGGCGGTCGCTCAACGCAACGTTTATAGATGCTTTTTTGTCTATAAATATTGGATCAACGAGCCTCGAACAGTGCAACTAATTTAGTGGAGCCTTGGATTGCGCAATCGGTACGTAACATCAGCACCGACACGCGAACAGTGCAGATAAAAACTCGTAGGTCAGATTCGGTTCTGTGATTTCTACGAGTTTGTTGACACGCTACGTTGCTAATCTGGCGACGCTGTTTTTTAGGTTGGCTTCGGGTGCTGATTGTACGTACTTTTGCGTGATTTTCCGTTATTCACACGTGCTGCGAGTTGGTAAATGCTAGGAGGTGTCCACGGGAAGGCATGGCCTTCGGATGTCGTCCCAATTTTCTGGTTCTGGAGACAACTCGCGATATACGAAAACGCCACAGCTTTATCGCGGTATGCTTTTACGGACGGAACAATTTAAAGAATATGCAACTACGGACAAATGCTGTGGTCAATAGGTCACGCTATACGCGCGACCATTAAGTTGCAGTCAGTTGGTTAGGGCTTTCATGCGCATTTTCCCCAATGAATTATCTCATTTCAAGGTTCTGTTACTTCCGCTGCGAGACGCAAAGCGAACGTGCAAACTGGATATCGTGATGAATGTTCTACAATAGCATATTTCGCGCTTTGACTGGGAATAAGCAGTATTGCCAATTTATTTTCGAAGCAATATTTAAACAGTTTTTTTCTTATTTTTCTGATGCATCATTTTTCTCCTGAATAAAAAAACCAATAAACCTTCAGTGTGTTGCAGACTGTATCCGTACTGCACCTGTATTAACCCTCACATTAAAAGGTAATTGCACATTTCGCTTACTTCAGTGCATCGAATTACTTTTGTTTATGCTGGTTGTAACATATCGCAGTACTCTAAGAAACTACTTAGCCATAAACATCCTTGCTTTTTCTTGCTTCTCTGTCTCTACTTCCTGTAAAACACATGCAATAATGCGAAAAGCAGGCAGACATCTGGTTTTTATAAGTAGTAGATAACACATTAAACAAAAGCAGATCAAAATTGTGCAGTGAAGTCAGCCGGTTGCATTCCTTCGTGTGAATGATAGGATCTTTTCAAGTGTGGGTGGGTCTTGCATGTCCACAGCTCATAAAGTGTGCAGACTCATCACGAGGCGTAGGTATAGCCCATCAAGATGGAGGCAATGTTGCTAATGAGTCTGCACTTATATGTATTACTGCATAAACTCGTATAACCATATCCCATCATTACTCAATCGAGCTTGCTCAGTCATATTCACCAAAATTCTACTTATCCGAGCTTGCTCTGACTAATATTCACCAAAATAGTACTTGACCAAGCTTGATCTGACTAATATTCACAAAGATTCTACTCAGGCAAGCTTGCACCGAGTCATATTCACCCAATATCTACTTAGCCAAGCTTGCTCCGACTTATATTCATCAAAATTCTACTCAGGTGAGCTTGCACTGAGTCATATTCACCAAAAATCTACTTGTCGAGCTTGCTTTGACTCATATTCACTAAAATTATACTTGGATCAGCTTTCCCTGACTACCACATGACAATATTCACTAAAAGTTTACTCAACTGAGCTTGCTCTTACTCATAGTCACCAAAATTCTACTCAGTGAGGCTCAAACTAACTCAGACTCACGGTTAGTTCGAAGTCTTAGTGAGCCAACGTTTGAGTGAGTTCACCGTGCTATGCATACATTACATTATGTGACCTGTGCGGTGAATAAGCAAACATTGTCTATGAGTACGTGTTGCATCGGGTGAAATAAGGACAACTGTAAACACTGCAGTTAGTTTTCTAGAGTTCAACTGACCGTTGCGTGAAAGCTTCGCCTCATGTCGATTCAAGCAAGTGCATTGGATCTGCATCATATCTTTTGCCAATCCTGCTGGCTGTCCTAGTCATTACTGGGTGGCCACATTTTGTACATTTCAACACAAAGTTTAATAAATGACTGTAGTGCAATATATTAAAAAAAAGATGCTTGCATCACTGCACGTATAACAATCAGAGCATGACACAAACACATGCACATAAGATGGACACAAATGATAAATACATAAACAGATGGAATCAGCTAGCCACCACCTATTTAAAAAAAAAGAAAAAGCACAGGACTACGTATAACCATTCCCCTTGCCAGGTACATGGGCTATAGGAGAAACACATGTGCAACCTAGCAGTTACCTCGAGGTAGCAGCTATGGACGCTTTTGCATTCGCAGCTGGCCACTCAACCACTCAAGTGTGTTCAGTGTGCACTTGTACTTAGGCGCACTTTTTATTGTCTTTATCTCAAATATTTAATGTGGCTCCTCAAAATTTTGAGAATGTTTGGATTCTGAAGCTTGCAAAGGTAAATATTTTTATTCCATTTTCGCTCAAGGTGAAGGCTCATACAAAAGATTAGAGATATTGTCAGTGCCCCTCACTTTCTCTCAGAACATAAGTGGTCTGTTATTGAGATTCTAGCAGCTTTTCAGCAGCAAGAAAGGGAATCAGCTTCCCCTGTTTTCAGCATTGGGTTAATGCAGGCAATTCAGGGAGGCATAAAGTTTTGCCATTACAATCGGTTCGGGAACACCAGATTAGACTGTACCTTGACACTTTCCTTGCACTTTCTTATTTTGGTCAAATAATCCAGTTTGAAATGGCTCCAGTTAGCATGCTCTAACGTTGGTCTAATATAGGTTAAGTACATGACTAGCTTAACAGACTGGGATGCTGGCTTTCATTTCCAGGAAAGGAATCATAGCACCTGCTCCAGTTGCATATGTTTTTGGTTATCAGGGGTATTCAGCCTCACTTTAAGGATAACGTGCTGAAGCAGGTAGAAGCACACGCATGCCATTAGCGGATAGTTTCGATAGCTTCTTACCTTACTTACACTTGCCACCATGAATACAAAATTTTAGCGTTCGATTTTGTTATTAAACAAACAAACATACTCCTAACAAGGTATTTTAATGTTAGCCGTGTGGCTACGCGGCTGCGCTACGTACTGCAGCATATTAACTTAAGCTTCTTGATACAGATTCACAGCACACTAACAGCGCAAGAAACAGGACGAGAAAATAGACGACGCCCATGTCTGCCAGAATGATACGATACTACGTACACTAGTGACTGCAGCTCCTAAAAAAATGTGGCGTCGGCTTTTACGCCTTTCGAAATATTCAGAGAGCACTTGTATGAATAATTACAGCACAGGCGCCGAGACGGACGAGCCACGCTGGCGCTAAGATAAACGTTCACAACACAAATTCCATTGCACGTTCAGTAATTACACACAGATCATTTGCGGCTTTGTTCAGGGGCAGACGTGAGCGTTTGGGTTGGTGCTTGCTGCTAAGTTTGGTGCAAGAATATTGCTAGGAGCAGGAACCGCTAATGCGCAATCACGAGCAATACACACACATCCGTTTTTCGGAAGCTGACGTTAATCACGGGTAGCGCGAGGGTCTCTGCGTTGACATGACGACTCCACTGCAGCCGAATTCCGAATACTGCATATGCGATAGGATAGGAATACACTTTATATGTCCAACGGTTATGGCTGTTGGTGCCCGGGGCTAGGCTGCCAGGGGTCCATCGCCGGAGAAAAATCTCTCGAGATCCTCGGCAATAGCATATGCGATGACAACAGCGATAGGGGCTTGTTGATAGGTCCTCTTGTAATTTGTTTAACCGCAGGTAGAACGACACAGGCATAAAACACACACGAGACAGCACACAACGCTGAACGACCACCTGCGAACAGCTGTTTACGTCCGCCATTTCTCCTCGTATTGAACTTCACAAACCGCTGTTGCGCACTCCAAAACAAAGTAAACTTTGAAGCGTTTTTAAATTACAAAACGCACGCATTATTTGGTCCTAATAAAGAGAGGTCAATTATGTTATAACGCGCACGTCTTTTTCATTACATTAAACGAATTTATGCGGCGTGTGCGACAAAATCTGGCAGCAAGCAACTCTTGGCGTCGCATAATCGCATTGTTGACATCGCACCATGTGAAATGGCCGTTGCGAATTTCGCATCTGCGAAAATCGCAGCTGCGAAAATCGCAGTGCAAAATCGCACCATGTGAAACAGCCTTAAGAAGTGCATTCGCACTTAAAAACCCGTTTCGCGGCTGCTTTCGCGGCGCGCGTCTTGCCGCCGGAGGCGCGCCGCGCGCGTTTTGCCGCTAGTGTGTACGTGGCATTACAGGATGGTGTTGATCTTTTATTGCGATAGCAATTATATGGACACTTCAACCGGATTTCTGCCGTCGGCGTCGCCGTCGTCGTCGCCGTCGCCGTGAGGTTCCCTATAGATAAAATCTTCGCCGCGTGCCGTATGCCCGAGCGGAAGCGTGCGGGGACGCGCGCTATCACGGAGAGCGAACGCACTCAATCTCCCACGCGCAAGCAAGGAAGCGGGAAGCCAGCGCCGGAGGGAGCGGGGGGGGGGGGGGGGGGGGGGCGCACTTCCACTCTGCCAACAACCGCGCTCGTCGCTCGCTCGCACCGTCTCTTATCTCCACACGGCTCTGACTTTTATGCGCCGCGTGCATTCGCCGCTCAGTTTCCGTTGAAGCGATAGACCGCACGTACCTTCGCCGCTGCGGCGTATCCGCTTGCTGCCAGAGTTTTGACGGTCGTTGTCTGCAGTCATTCAGCGTGATCTATTCATGTTTGTTTGTGCGCGCTCACACCACGCTTGTTCATTCAGTTAGTAATAGTCGGGCCACATTTTCCAACGCACGCTACACATGCAATGCTGCCCGGATCGGCAGTGCAGCGCTACAGGTGTGTCCCTTCGCACGCGCTGCCCACGGGAAGCGCTTCTCATCAACACCACCGTTTCACACGCGCCTTCTCGTGGTCATCGAGTCTCTCTTCATGTCGGTCTACTTACGGCGCAGCACACCTGCTTACTTAATCAGCTCATGTTTACTACAATTCATATTGCTTCCAAAGCCGCTCACCTTACTTCGTATGACATTGCTGTTTTGCTATCGCATTCATTGCTTCGCCCTTAGGGCGAAACTGTGACATTTTTTTTTTAAATTGTACTAGCCCTTTTAGCCGTCCTCTAATCTGCTGACGCTCCCTGCCAAAGTGCTGCACGCTTGAATCTTGTAGTTGTGTCCGTTTTTGAGCTTGGGAAATGTCGGGATCTGACAAAACATGCCCTACGTGCATGAAAGGGGTGTCTGATAGCAGCCTTGTCATGAAGTGCTCGGTATGCGATATAATCGTATCACCAGGGAAGTGCTTAGGTGTTACTGAACTGGCGGCTAAGACTAAGACAGAAGCATTCTTTGCCACATGGAATTATACCTAATGGTACTCATCTTCTCTAAGAGGCTCAGGCAAAGACCGAACAGACCGTGACATTTACGCAATGCTAACTGATATCGAAGCTAAATTAGAGAAGATTGAAAGCTTCCCAGAGAAAGTAGCCAACATTGAGAAGTCTATTACGTTGATGTCGGAACAGCATGATCAGGTGTTGAGGCCATGTCGTGACATGACGCAGAACTGAAAGAGCTCCGGAAACACGTTGATGCTGTAGAATCCTGCAGTGACACTGAAGAAGTTAAAGTTCTGAAAATGGCTGCTAATGACTTGGAGTATAGAAGCCGCAGACCGAACATAGTTGTTCATGGTGTCACAGAATCTCAAAATGAGGACTTGCTTTGCAAAGTCAGTGAGGTTGCCCAGTCTGTTGGTCTACCAGACCTACTTCCAAAGGATATTTCCGCTATGCCCAGACTTCCCGCTAAGCCAAACAAAACCCCAGGTATCATAGTACGCTTTGTTCGTCAAGACGTGCGAGATCAATGGCTACAGATCAATAAGGACATAACAAAATCAAAATCTAAAGTAGTAGCAGAAAACCTGACTGAGTTAGACCAGCAGCTGCTCCAAACTGCTAAGAAATGGGCGGAGCGTTCTGGGTATCAGTATGTGTGGTGTCGAAATGGCAAGGTCCTAGTGAGAAAGGAAACTGGAGAAAGTGCACATATGATTCAAAGCAATGATGACTTGAAAGCACTAGCCGAGTAAAGTGCTCTCTTTCAAAATGGTTTGCAAGAGTATGACTGGGATTTACTTCAAAGCTGACGGCATAAATAAGCTAGTGTCTGATGGTTCTGACTGCTTTTATTTGCTGAATATAAATGTCCAGTCAATCCGTGGAAAACTTGATGCTTTTCATGTGTTTCTAGAAAAATTCACATTTGACTTCACTGTAATTATGTTAACAGAAACGTGGATTTCTGATGATTCTGAGTGTTTTAGTTTGCCCGGCTATAGATCCTTTTTTCTTAATCGTGTAAACAGACGCGGACGTGGTGTGTGTTTGTTCGCAACAGTTTGTACTGTGAATATGTTGATCGCTTTAGTGTTCTTGCTGCTGATTATGAGACGTTGTGTTTGTGAAATAGCAAATTCCATTTATTCTGGTGTATCGTCCGCCTCAGGGTTGTGTTCAGACATTTTTCCATTACTCTGAAGAAATTTTTCAATTTGCGAATGGTAATAATTATGTACTACTTGGTGGTGATTTTAATATCGATATTCAGGAGGCGTCAAATACAACCAATGAATCCTTTGTCCTTCTTGGATCGTATCTTCTGACTAATGTAATGTATGTTCCCACCCGTGTAACACCTACATCAGCAACAGTTCTAGATCTTCTGATCACTAGTATGGAAACTGAAGTTTTATCCGCTGGTGTTTTGAACTATGCATTAAGTAACCTTCCTGTGTTTTTAGCATGTAAAGTTCCTGCTTTAAGCACATATAGCAAAGAAACTCTTTATGACGAAACAGCTTATCAACTCAGAATCACAATGACTCATTTAGGGCTGCCATAATTGATAAAAACTGGGAGCCAGTACTCGAACAAATGGAAGTAGGTGGGGCGTTTAATGCATTTATTATTCATTTCTGTATATCGAGGTAAGATTCCCTACAAATCTGTCAAGGCTCCAGAAAAAACTCGGAAGCCCTGGATGACGTCGAACCATCCCTTATATGATCTCTAATAAAAATAAACTATTTCAGAAGCTTTTATAAAGCCGTGATCCAGGTGACCTTGCAGCCTTCAAAGCGTACCGCAATACAGTGACTTCAGCCTTGAGAAAGGTGAAGGATGATTACCATATCTCTATGTTCAATGCCACAACAGACCAATGTCAAATTTGGGCTAAGCTTAATCACCTACTCACAGAATTTTGAATAAAGCACCTGAAGCTCTTGAAATCGATAAAATTCAGTATAGAGGCGCTCAGTTAGCAGACGAATTTATTGATTATTTTACTACATTATTTGACAGTTCACATGATCTTAGTGTGCCCAATTACATAATTAATCACGTGCGCGACTACACTGTCTTATTGCCTACAAGCAATAAACAAGTACTAAGAGCATTTAGTAATATGAAAAAGAGCAGGAGCGAAGATGCATTTGGTTTAAAACTGCAACCGGTTATTCATGTACTTGATGTCATATCCGCAATGCTAACTCATATATTTAATTTGACACTTAGCTCCGGAGTCTTTCCGTCAGCGGTGAAAAAAAAAAGCAAAATTCATTGTTATTTATAAAAGTGGTCCTAAACATGTGCTCAGCAATTACAGGCCAGTGTCGATCCTTCCGATCTTTTCGAAATGCTGGAGAAGATACTTTTTATTTGCCTCAACAGATTTTTCCAGAAATACAATGTTATATCAATTGACTAAGCATTTCGGCTTTAGAGAAAACTTATCAACAGAAATAACGCGACTTGAACAGAAGGCATTAATGTTATATCGCATTGAACGCAATGTACTTAGCTTGGTGTATTTGTAGACTTCTCGAAAGCCTTCGACCGGATACATCACATAACTCTGATTAAGAAACTCTCAATATATGGTGTCCGCGACGTACCGCTTAATAATCTACTTTCCAGCTACTTGACTGATCGCACTCAATCGGTTCACCTTGGAAATTTTCGCTCACGGTGGCAATCAATTAGCCACGGTATCCTACAGGGAAGCATACTGGGGCCCCTACTGTTTAATATCTACATAAACAATGCAATAAGTTAACCGGTTTTGGTTCAGGGGTGTAGAAATCGAACTTCTATACAGTCCCGATTACAGTACCGGACGCACAGTTCGGTCTTTTTATGTATCCATGTCTGAAATATAGTTTTTCGATGTCATCACGTACCTACATCCAACTAAATTTTGGAAACAACAACTGTCGGCTCAGCCGTTGCTCCACAGTATATTTGCCTGCTCCGAACGATGACATACATGTTAACATGCACATTGTCAAGGAGCGTTGCTTGTAAAGAAAACATTTTTATTTGTCTTATTTCAGGAACAACGATGCGTTTCCTAATCGTCCTTGCTGCATCACCTGCTCTAATGGCTTTGCTGCTCACTGGTGCGTTTTTTCTTCTTCTTTTTTATTGACGGCGCCTTCTAAAGACTGATACTTTTGAACGTGTGAATCAGGAGGTCTGGCTGCTCGAAATGATTCCGCATACATTACAATGTTTATTGAATGTGGTGTGACGTAATTTCTTCAATAACGTTCAATGGACGCCACTTTTCTGCTGTCCGTTCTCGGTGCCAAGACACATTTTCCCCTGGTCATGTGTTTGAAGGCCCTTCTAACTTCATCGCTAGTTATAGAGGGGGCCTCTGTATCCTGTTCATCACTACTTCGAATGAAAGTATCTTGGCTGCTCTGGGCACTGTACAGGTAAGAATAGAATTCTTCCGCTGCTTTTACTATGTCATCGAAATTGTTGATGATATTACTCTGCTTATCGTTCAGTGCATACATATTTCCTGGTCCTATGACAAGTTTTCTTCTCATTGATTTCATGCTGCGTCCATAGTTTACTGCTTGGATTATCCAAACATCGATAATCACTGCGAATTGCAGCGTTTATAAAGCAATATTTTGTCGAAAATTATCGCTTCGCAAAGTCACAAAGCCATTTGAAGCCAGGAAGACGAAGCTTAGGCAAATACATTATATACCAAGCAGCATTCCAGTGCCGCAGTGAACTAGAATATAAAAGGTTGTAGTACACTCTTACCCATACCGGCTGTACCATAGCTGAACTGCCATCCCTAAGCTCACGTAGACACTAGCGCCACAGGTTCCTCTATGAGTACTGTGCAGGAAGTTCTGTGTCCCCACCACCTCGATACGCGCCGGCGGACCTTCGGCTTCTCATGCTGCAACGATTCGCGCAATGCTTCGCATTATGCAGATGTCAACTAGAGTTGAGCCTGCCAAACTTTTTTTTAACACAGTCTGCATCTGATATACGTATAATTGATACGCTAAATCGAATATTTAGGGCACTCCGCAATTCATCTCAACTGATTGGCTAACTAAGCAATAAAAAGAATTCGTCAATAGTTCGAGGTGATTACGAAAAATTTACAGTTGGTCGCATCTTTCTGAAGTGCAGTTCTCTTATTAATGTCTTATTATTATTACGTGAAACACACTCTATTGGCAATTAGAATGGCAGCTGACTGAACTCAACCAATAAATTAATTATTTTAATGTTATCTCTAGCTGGTAGTTTTCAAGTGTGCCTCATCTCGCCATGAAGTGGTGTCTGTCTACTGTTTCTCTGTTTCACGAAGTGCTGTAATCTATTCGAAATGCTTCCGTGTGCAGTCTCTGAAAAGTTTTCTTCTCGTATACTAAGGCTTCGCCGAAACTCCTTTCTATAGCAATTATCACCTCCAAGGGCTAGAATAGGGATGGCAAGAATAGGGATGGCCGAGAGCCGTGCGGTAGATATCTATAGCAGCTTGTAAACCGTCACGCACGTATTTGTGATTTTATGCGATAAGCAAGGCGTGTGCATACAAGGAAGCATTTGAGAACCCTACGAAAAACATCCTGGACACCCCCCCCCCCCCCCCCCGCTTCCCCCTCCCCATCGGAATTATAAAGACATGTCCTGGAACGACATCATGCCATCCGCAGTGCCGAAGACACTAAATGCGTTACCCGGCCTCTTCAGGGAATGCAGACTATTGAAAGGTTCTAAGAGTTGTCATAACCTGCCTATAGCGCCTATGTAGGCACACGTTATTTTACCTCATCACTCATTCTATCCGCTTTAAATCTCTTTATTCCCTTTCCCCCAAAAAACTCTGTCCAGCCGGACTGTACCACTAACTTACGTAGTTATCCTGCCGAGATTTTTTCGCCTTTACACTAAGAGGATGCTTCAGGAGGGTTAGATTGGAGGAGGCGATCACTCGTAATATTGTGGCATAAGAGGACTTCCCTGTTGACTGAAAGCGAAAGTCTTCGTTTCCGGAGCCAGGCGCGGTCCATTTGACAGTGCCGGTCTAACAAATTGAGACTCGTGTGCGCGGTCTCTTTCGCGTACACGCCATTGGTTCTCCTCGCCTGTTTGCTGTGGGCGGCGTTCAAACAACGTGACACGCTTACTGCAATTGATCGGAATTTCTGCGGGATTTGATAACGTGGCCTGGTGCTTAGCAGCGGAACACTAAAGCCACTAAGCAACAACGGCCGGGTGCAGTTCAAAATAAAATAATATAAAGGCAGAATTTATAATGGGTATACTAGAATCAAAATGCTTACATTAGAAAGAATTCTGATATGAGAATGTCGAAATGAATTAACCCCATAAAATATTACAAATAATTTGCTTAAAAGAAAAGAAAAGCTTCAATTCTGTATTTAAAGTTTAAATCTTATTGGCACTGCAACAAAGTTTTGGATGGCAACGGAAACATTCCCGTTGCTGCCCTGAGAGTCGATACACCCAAGTGTAGTAAATTTTCAGCACTTATATCTAATCCAAGAAGGAGGAGAGCTATTTCTAGGGTTCGCTTATGTACAATAATAAATTGCCGAAGAGATATGAGAACATTGTCGATGGTTTTCATATTTTCTGCATATATAACAAATAGGTCAGGGTGCCAGACCAGCCCTGTGTAAATAAAAGCTTTCACATAAAAGGCAACAGCCGATCCTTGTTACAGCTACTTCAATTTTCTTGTTTGGCATCGGCTACTTTTCTATGGGCTTAAAAGGTGGTTAAAATATGCAAATTTGCTATAGATGGCGCAGAGAATTCTTGCAGCAACATTTGCTCCGAAATCTTGCCGCTATTATCAAAGCTGACGTAGGGAGAACTTGAATGGCCGGGCCACCTATTGAGGTATTCGGCAATGAATCTGACGCTACAATAAAAAAAAAATGCTAGTACACCAAAGTACTCAAACTGACCAGTTGTTAGTTAAGTGGTGACGTATTAGCGATCTAAACACTCACAAGACCTGTTTGTCTCTAGATGTGGAGAGCGAGGTGAACAAAAATGAAGAATCAGTTACGACCCCTGCAGAATCTATTAATGTTTTTTTCAGGAAGGGCCAGAACTATTGCGACATATTCTGCTAGAAAGATGGGTACAACATCTGGAAGACGAAACGCGAATGACCAGCCTGGAATAGGGCTCAATATATCAATATGACTCTTCGTTTTGCGAGCCGTCAATCTCTACGAGCACATTTGCTTACATTCTTATACAGAAGTCCCGCAAAATCGCATTTAAAATTCTGTAAGACAGGTGTTTTTCATTACTAGGAAAAATATAATCAAACTGTATGCATTTGAAGAGGACTTTCCTCGTAGGAAATGGGATAGACCTCCCTCATTTGAACGCTCAATGGATCGAAAGGAGTTTGTACAAATTAAACTTGCGGTATGCGGGATCTAGGCAAATGTACATCAAAAAGCATACCACGCTGAGAAATGAACAGTGTTTGGTTCGTCTTATTGGTGATTCGTATGCTCCTAAAAATGTTTCTCCGGCATGTACTGCAAACCGAGTTACAAGTGAAAGGATTCTTAGGGATCCTTGCTTCCAGATGCAAAATACTATTTGCTAAAAATTTAGGCAGCCCTAAACACACTCTTAATGCCGGCTTTTCCAGAAGAACAAGGCGGCGAAGTTTATAAACCGGCACTGTAGAGTATAATACACATCCAAAATACAGGACAGGGCGCGCATACATGCAGAAAATTGTCTACAAGGTGGCTCTGCGCATTTCTGATCGGCTGTTGCTTATTATTCGTGATATACCCACCACCCAAACACCCTTTTTCTTCTCAATATAACCTATATGCCTTACGCCATGAAAGATAGCTATCACATATCACACCAAAATATTTGACAGTATCTAGTTATGTAATAATATTCAGCTGGTAATAAACCGGTATACGTACCGGGTCTTACCAGCTGAACAGTATTATTATTGAGCACAGGCAATCAGCATTTGTTCCCATTTAGAGAAAGATGAATGGTATCAAGCCAGTCTCCTAGAACAGATAAATACGTTCGCAGACTTTGAAACATGGTCATCTACATGATGTCATCTACATACAAGTAAGTATACACATCCGCGTGGAATGGAGCTGAAGAAAATATGCAATAACATTGGATACAACACTGCCCCTTGCGGAAATCGTGTTTATTGTTGCTTTGGACTCCGCAATCTATGCATGTAAATATCTTGGGAAGTTCTCAGTTCTGGCTGACTAATACCCCGCGTTGAACACTATCGTATGCTCTTGTGATATCCAGTGTAAATAATGCTGCACACTGTCACTCGTGCTAGCTGAATATGACTTTCAAAGTCAATGTGCGCCTGCCATATTAAACATCCCAGTCTGAGAACAATTTATATTGACTAAGGAGCTTTCTATTAATAATAATCTTCATAAGACGAACAATTAAGGCTCTTTCTATTAAGTTTACACAACTTAATGTTAGAGCAATGGACTTGATGTTGTCTGAGATATACTGTGTCCCGTTTTTGAAAGCACCAGTAAAATCAATGCAATTTTCCATTCAAATGGAATCCATGCCTTTTCGACTGAATAATTTATGATGTTTAGTAGATCCTCTTGCGACTGTTTGTATAAAATTTTTAACATAACCGAAGTGACTCCATCTGGGCCCGGAACAGCCGTATGAAGTTTCCGTATTACACGTGTCAATTCAGCCATATATATTGCTACATGTATATTGCGTGTTTCCATTGGAGGATGCGCGCGAACGCCCCGACGAAAACGACGAACTGCTCCTGGGTCTCGAGCTGTCGGTTGAAGTGGCTAGGGCTGCAGTTGTTTTTGTAAATATATATATCTTAAATAGCCTTCAGTGTTTAATCCCTCGTTCGCGTAACAACACTTCACTAAAATCATCCTTAATAGACGGACACAACGTATAGGGGGAGGAACTTAAGAAGAAAATCGATCCTGCAATGCTGTAGCGAAAACCTCCAGCGAATGAGACGCTGGAGGTCATAGTCTGCGTGCTTGTGTTTGTCGGCCAGTGACGGTCACGCAGTACCAACAGGAACACGGGCAGCGTCCGTAACAAAACAGCGCAAAACGGTGTTGCCAACATAAGATCTGAAAACACACAATTGGAGGATTGCAAATGCGCAGAAACTCGCAGTTCGGAGGACTTGAAGACTATAAAAACCCCCCAAATTCAGGCTATATATGATCACAAATGGATCACAAAAGGGCATTAGCTTCATTGCACCCGGACAGTATGTAGCTAAATAAAATGCAAGGTATTTTGCTTTCGCAATACAGAATTGAGTAGCGATTTACGTAATAAGCCTTAAAAAGCGTTTGTGGTGTAACAGTAAACTGCGCCAGCACACGCGACAGCCATGCACATTCTTAGAACACACCCGCAAAACTAAGCGGGAGCGCCTCTTGATAAATATCATACGGCTGCTGCTCCGGCCAACGTAAAAGAAGCCCCCGAATTGGTAATCCCGTGGAACATTCAGGAAAAACCCGAGAGGAAAGCAGTCGAGGCAGGTTGACGATTAACATGGTTAAACCTTCTTATACAATCGTACCTTCAATATTTGCTTTGCGTGCACAGGCAAGACATTTCACGTCATCAAATTTGAAGCAGCAATTGGAAGAATTTAATATTTGGAGCATATTAACAAATTACACTGTTAGACACGGCAAGCATTTACGTGTAGTAGCGCAATAACATTGCTTTTTCTTATGAAACAATCGGGGTCAAAAAAATTGTATAGATGGTCACCTCGGAGACGCAGTCTGTACAACATACAAATAAGAAGAAATACGATGCGCTGCGTGAACCGACGGAGATAACAGCTTCGAAACAGTTGCCATCATACTCGCAAAACGTAAGGTGATAAAATGAGATTCAATTGTGGGGTTTTACGTGCCAAAACCACGATCTGATTATGAGGCACGCCGTAGTGGGGGACTCCAGAATAATTTGGACCACCTGGGGATCTTTAACGAGCACATAAATCTAAGTACACGGCTGTTTTCGCATGGCCGCATCGAAATGCGGCCGCCAAGGCTGGGATTCAATCACGCGACCTCATGCTTAGTAGCCCAACACCATAGCCACTAAGCAACCACAATGGGTGATAAAATGATAACAAAAGTAGACGTCGCACAATCATAAACGGAATAGACACCTGTGGTGTGTGTGTCAGGGCACTCCAGTCAGGATTGCGAAGCCATGCGGGATTTGTCGAGCGAGGCTTACACTGCCAGAGAGAAGAAAGAGAGAGAGAGAAAGAGAAACAATGAAAGGCAGGGAGGCTAACCAGACAGACGTCCACTTTGCTACCCTGCACGGGGGAGAGGAGACGAGTGATTAAAACAAGGGGAAGGTGAAGAGAGAGAGAAGAAAGTTTAATGAGAGGAAAGTCGCAGGCATTGGGAGTAGCAGTCCGCCCCTGGGCTTCTACTCAAAACTCGCAATTCTAGACTTTCAGAGAGCTTGTCGATATGCTCCTTACCAGAATCCCTAAGAAAAAAAAATTGCAGTCATTTTCATGTGAATATAACACTATTTACTTGTGCGAACTCGGAGAATACCAGGCGATTTGGCTTATCATGAGGGGCTTCATCACAAATGCAGCCGCAATGTGACAGTATGCATAAATATATACTGAGACGGGAACGTCTCCCCTAATGGGACCTCTAATGTTGACATGGCGAACTAATGAAAGTTATGCAAATCAAGAATCGTACGCATTATGGGAGCACGCTCGTATGAGGTAATGATAAACCCGGCGCGGTACCGAAAGAAAACTCTCCGCTTACTCCCCACCCTCAGGGCTATACTGCCCTAATCCTTCACCTTCACCGTCCTCCTCGGAGACTGACCAACGTAGACCCGCAAGAGCAGCGACGGCTGATCCAGCGGGCACGCGGAGGTGCGCGAGCCAGTGGGGCCCTGAACTAAGAGCTCCACCTTGTACGAGGGAGTCTTCCCACCTCATTAAGAATAAATGTGTCCTCTCTCTCTCTCACTCTATCTCTGCTCTATGCAACAGAACGGGCTATCACGCATGTGCGCCGATAGCGCTTTCCACTTCTTTCCCTGACTTTCCCTTTCCCTCGCTGACCACGCAGATAGAAAAACGATATCAATAAACGACCAGGTGGTCATTCCTTGCTCAGTACCTCGAAGTCACTGCACACATTCCCTAAACAATGTCGCTGTTATTTTCTTGAACGAAAATAATTAATTCCATTAACTGCCGTCTTTTACAGAGCTACAAGCAGCCATCAGTCCCGAAAATGCCACTTACTCCCCAGCGTGTAAGACTCCACAGCAGCCATTTTACAGCGATCCGAAAAGCAACGACACTGATATTCTATACATATATAACGAAACCAGCAAGCTGTGCGAGGCTGTCCTTATTAATAAAAGTATCAGTGGCACATTCGACAGCCGTATTACGTGCATCGAATGCTGCAATACGAGTATGTACTCAAAACGTTGTCCTTACTTCGGTGCTCTTTTTTTCGCAGACAAAAAAAAAAAAAAAAAAAAAAAAGGAAAGAAAAAAAAAGAAAGAAAAAGAAAAAAAAAAAAAGAACGACATGTATGACGTTTCGAGACCCGTACGGGTCCCTTGTTTCCAAATGCGAGAAAAGCTAGCCGTACCTTGCATACGTGACAGCTGGCGCAATGAGGTGTTGCATATCTTTGGAGTCAACTAAACAATTAAAGTAGTATTGTTCACTGGCCTGCGAGCAACTCAGTCTAATTTTAGAGAAAAGATATATTTAAGAACTTAAAAATAATTAGCTATCTTCCTGACTAAGTATATATATTTCAATGCAAAGGGTTCAATCCAGAAGTTGAGTAGCGTACTGAGAAACATCGAAATAATTTGTTTTTTACGAAGGTATTTGTTAATATAAAATTTTTCGAACTCGAATAACTAAGAAGGAAATTCAGTTGATCCCACGCATTGTGGGAATTAGTGCAAGGGAACTTTTCTGTAGCATTCACATTATTTGCCGCTATTTGGCGGTGAGGTTGATGGCGAGCCGAAAGTTTAAAGTTGTTGAGCGCTTGACGCATTTGGAGAGTGGCGAGGTGATGTTCCTCTTGCGTGCAACACTTGTGTTTGTCCGCATATAGTACACAAAACACACAGTGAGGCGTGTTTGGTTGATTGTTCTGGGCCATTGTTCAGAAACTGTGCGAAGGTTAGCACTGTCATTGCCTCATACGACGCATCGCATCATGACAAAAGCGTTAAAATTTAATAAAGTAACAGTGATTTACGTGCCAAAACCGCAATCTAATTATAAGCGTGCCGTTAGTGATTAGCTGGGGCTCTGTGACTTTGGCCAGCTGGGGTTCTATAACATGTACCTAAATTCACTATACGAGCATTATTGAATTTGGCCCCGTCGAAATGCGGCCGCCGCGGTAGGGGTCGAACTAGCAAACTCAAGCAACGCCATAGTCACCAAGATACCGCGTCGGGTACAGCATGGAAGTGTTGATATGTTAGGCGGCTGCTTGCGTATCTTGACACTACACTGCGCTGCTTTGCTGCGGCTTTGCTTCGGCACAACCTGCGCCAGTTCTCCGCACGAATAATTTGCGCGATGTTTATTTTTCATAAATATCAGAAACGTCCGTTACCGTACCTTGAATTAGCATCTATCCCATTAGGCCTAAACTCAACTGTTGTCCGTGTAGTAGTAGACACTCCGAACGACGGATGTTTTCTGACGCTGCATCGCTCCTCTCGGGCGCCATGTCGGCGAGCTGCCACGAGCGACCAGTGGTAATGTTGTTGTTCACTCGTTCATTAGGCATCCGGTTCTACCCATTCCATGCCTCCCCTCTCTACTCTCTCTCTCTTCATACTGTTGCGCGTGAGCAGAAAGGCAAGCGCTGCAGCTTCTACTATGCTTTTTCGGGGAGAGGGTATTGTGGCCACGCTTTCCGCGGAGGCTCAGTCGCTACGGCGTTGCGCTGCTGAGCACTAGAGATCGCGGGATCGAATCCCGGCCGCATTTCGATGGAGGCGAAATGCAAAAAAAGCCTTTGTGCTTGCGTTGTAGTGCACGTTAAAGAACCCCAGGTGGTCAAAACTAATCCGGAGCCCTCCACTACGGCGTGCCTCATAATCGGAACTGGTTTGGGCACGTAAAACCCCATAATTCAATTTAATTCTCCCACACGAGGCGTGCTTATCGACATCGCCTATGTATTTTCCCGCTCTCCCACCGTGTGCTCTCAACAACCTCCCGACGCGGACTGCAAGACTGCGACAGCAGCACCAGCCGCAGCAGTAACTTGTGAAAATGTCGCAGGAAGAGGCAAATAAAGCTTCGCTTTAAAAACACGCAGAAAGTTTATAAGAAAATACAACGTGATGAGGTGCTTTTATTGCGACAGCAATTATATGGATGCTCCAAGCGCATTTCTGTCGTCGCCGTGAGGTTCCGTATAAAGTCCAACGGCGATAAAATCGTCCCCGCGCGCCGTACGCCGTGTGTGCGGGTGAAAGCGTACGAGCGCACAATCGAGCGCACGCGAGGGAGCAAGGCAGGCCGGAAGCGTGCGGTCTTCTTTCGCACGCAAGGCACGGGGATGAGGCGACGGAGAGGAAGAGGGAGATGAGCTCAGCTCCGTCGGCTGCTGATCACAGCACGGCCACGCGGGTGCCATATCTTGAAAGCGATCTGCGAAGTGCGCGCCCGCGCGGGCCTCATCTTTAAGGCTATCTGCGATGGAGATAAAGTGGATGCGCCGAGTGCCGGTAGCTTCGTATGCGCTGCGCTTTCGGCGTTTAGTTCGCGTTGAAGCGAGACGAGAGATAGCGCGAAGGTGAATTTGCCCGCTGCTGCTGGCGCGCTTTCTCACTCCGGCGTTTTCCCAGCGATTTCCCGCGTTCATCGAGCGAGATGTGTTCATGTTTACGTGTGCGCGCGTGACACCGTGCTTGTCTGTTTATTTAGTAAGCGAATGTTCACAACTTTTTACGGCCCATTAAACTACTATCCTTGCTTCGCATAACTATATACTAATTTGCTATCGCAATCGATGCTGCGCCTTTCGGGCGAAACAGCGACATTTTTGTGTGTGCAACGATGTTAGTGCCTTCAGAACATGCATCGAACCAATGATCGCTGAACTCGTTCAATGATCATTGATCCATGATTATTGATCCATACCAGTCCATGATCCATGATCATTGATCCATATCAATGATCGCTCAACTCGTTCGCCGAGTCATCGGGGCTAAGCTCCGCCTTCCGTGGCAGCCAAGGCACTGAGGCATGCCGCAAAGCCAGCAGGGCCACGTCAGGGTGAGCACGGCGCGTACCAGCGTACGCTACCGGTAAAAAGCGGCCATATTGGATTTTGCCCTAAAAGAAAATTGAATTTCCGCTAGATGGATGGATGGATGGATGGATGGATGTATGGATGGGAGGATGGATGTTAGGAGCGTCCACTTTGGAACGGGGCGGTGGGCTGCGCCACCAAGCTCTTATTATAATGTTCCACATATGGTAAAAGAAATTTTAAATGTGAAGAATTCCCCTTACCAAACTTTCTGAACCCCTACTGGGAACTTTGTTCTTCTACGCTTCCGTTGTTAGTCGTTTCCCTACTTCCACCAATCTTCCAACCGCCTCTTACTAACCTCTATTGCGGACATGTTTACTTTCCCCTTGCTTTCTCCTTGCTCCATGACCTTGCTATCCCTGAACCAAAGGGCTTCAAGGAGGCTAATGGTTCCTAAATCGACCGCTGGGCAGATGTCTCCATATTATAATAAAACATGCTCCATCGTTTCCCTAGCTTTACCGCAGCAAGCACGTGCTTCTTCTTCCTCGGTGTAGTTGGCTTTAGAACTACGCGTCCTAAGGTATCGTGATCTGACTGCGAAGAGTAAAGAGCTTCCCTTTGAGTTATCATGAATTGTTTCCTTCCTGATTTCCTTCCTGATGTAGTTGCTCATAGCCCGTTTAGAACACGCACTATATAAGTGCGTGTTCTAAGGCATCCAGATCTCTCTTCGAAAAGTAAAGAGCTTCCTTTTGAGTTTTCATAGATTGTTTCTTCCCCGATTTTGTTTTTTCCTCTTAAGTAGTAACTCATAGCAGGTTTCTTTTCCATTGCCGCCACCCATGAGATTATCTCTGCCTCTCTGACGTTCCGCCTGACGTTCTTTCTTGCCATGTTGCTCAGCGTAGCGGTCGCATACTTGCTGGTAAGCTTCGTAGTTCTTTTCCTCCACTGTGAATGAATGTTTTTCCTGTACAAATATCTAAACACACTCCCAGCCCATTTACTTTCTTCCATATTTCGCAGTCGTTCTTTATGCTCAATTTTACTCTGAGCTTCCCTCACTTCAAAATTTGTCCAGCCCATATTACTCTGCACAGCTTCATTTGTATAGTCTTCCCGTGAGTGGCCAGTGCGAGGCCTCCCACTGACCTTTGGTTGCCATCGAGCCCTGATTGTACCCCTAACTTGAAGCAAACAACCACATTTCCAAATGTGAGTCCTGAAACCATTACAGCTTTCCTCATACACCACTGATGATGATGATTTCATGGCATCCCCTTTGAAACGGGGCGGTGACAAATAGTCACCTAGCCTGCTTGATTTAATCAGGTACACTTTACATGTTCTTTATCTAGCATTTTTGTATACCTCTCATTAATCTTTTTCTTTTTTTCCCTTTTTTCCCATTTGCTTCCTGTTTGAGCAGCGCCATCTGTCGGGTCCCCCAGTAAGTTGCATGCGCTGCCGCTTCTTATTTTCGTACAGTTTCGTACAGTACAGGTGGAAGGTACAGTTTTCCGTCACTAAAGTTGGTTCTTTATTCTATGGTCAGCTGCTGAGGTCAATCCGCGGTACCAGCGTGCGTGACGGGAATCACTGCTGCGATGGCGAGCGGCTACAAGTAAGGCTCGATGTGACGCTCCCTTGGGTGTTGTCGCCGGTGGCACTGGTGGCACGATTTCCCCGTGACGAAGGGCCGCTTCGTCGTTGGTGGAACGAAAATGTGCGAATAAAAGCGTAGTGCCGCACAAGACGGGCTGTGCCGCGACGCCATGGCTACGACATGACGCCAGAGTAGCGCGCGTCGTCTGTATGGAAACAAAGAGCTGCATTTGCGGAGGTACGTGTGTCTGCAGCGGCTGTTGTGAATCGCACCTACACGTCACCAACGCGCTGCTTTTCGCGATCTCCCGATTAGCGGAGCAGTCGCGCCACCACCTTGCTCTGTTTGTAATATGCCGCAATTGTCCGCGTTGGCTACGCCACTCACAGCCGTTTTCTTCCTAATATAAACCACGTACTTATATAATCATAAGGCAAAATATTGACACGCGAAATGAAAACACATGTAAATCTGCGCTCAAATTTCCCATTAGAGAGTATTGTAATCATCGGTGAGTTTTTTTAAAAGCACTTGAACTTTGTAAACGGGAACCAGGAACCCTGTCAAGGTGCTGTTGTACAGCTTTTTGTTTCTTAGCCTTCTATTTTTGCAACAAAATGATGGTAAATAGATTAACTCACGTTTATAAAATAGACAGACAATTATGGCTATTATAACCGTACCTAAATGTGGACAACAATTGGGAGCCAGGTAATCGAAAGTTCACTTTGTACAACTTACGGTCCTCACCAAAATAACAAATTAAACTGTACCTATTACAGTCAAGGTAGAACAGCTTGTAATGACATGTTGTATTTTTTTCTCTTTCAAATGAATAAATTTAGACCAAACGATCGATGGTCCGTCCTGCACCGGCAGTCCGATAGGCGCCTGTGATCCGTCTACCCCCGAAGCAAGGCTTGACAACGACGATGCCAGCTACTACGAATATGAATTAACCTGTGATTACTTAGCCAACCAAACCGATGCCGCCTTTTACAACACGACTTCAGGTAAATGTGAATACTACTGCGTTTGCTCAGAGCCAGACAACAGGACGGCCGATATGAATTTTCATATGGGAGTAGCAACGTGCGAATTCAAGTGCAAGTGAGTCGCATTGCCTGATACATTTGCATTTCCTTTATTTTCTCTACGTAATGGTGTTGGAAGCATTTTATATCAACTGGATTAACCACTTCACTTAGGAATTCTGGGGATGCACTGTACATAATGTGGTAAAAGTTTTATAATTATTCCAAGACGCTACAGATTCCGCAGGAAAACAAAATCAAAGTGGCATCGTGATGTCTTGTGCATTTTTTATAGAGCCGTTATATTTGCACAGTTCCTAAATCTGTACTTATTGAGCCGTCAGCCATGTCAAATTTTTATTCATATGAAGGATTGAATTACCAGCTCAAAGCATGCGCACAAAGACCATTTATGAGCTGCAAGCCCCCACCCCACCTCCCAATACGAGAAATAAGAGAAAAAAATTATTTCGCCCATTGAAGGATGGAACGCGGTGTGTAGAACACACCGTAAAACATGGTAGTGCCCTCAGCAAAGTGGTCATGTGTAGCATGACCACTTTGTGTGGTGTAGCATGACACCATGTGTAGCATGACATAGCAGAATGATGTGAGAAAGAGCTGCTTTGAGTAAGAAGGAGGTGCAATTTACCCGCAGCACTATGTGCGTGGCTTTCTCCCTGTACCCACTGGACAGGACTGGCGAAAACAGTTCGCGTACACAAACGGGAAAACCGCGACTGAAGGTATTAAAAGTAATGTGAAATAAATTATTATCCTACTTAAGATTACACGGTAGCACTAAGTACGCGCAGCAGTGTTATGAGGTTTTTAGGGTATGGGTATCGCTGCTTAGGCCAAGCCTGAGTGCAACGTTAGAATACAAAGCCTTTATAGTATGCGAAAACAAACTATATTCCTAGCAAAGCACACAAGTAAAAGGGACAAAATTGAGTGAAACATACTGGCACACAATAGTAACTTGCAACAAGAAAGTCGTTATGAGTTAATGCAAGGTCCTGCTAGATTATGACCCGAAGCGTGGCAGTAAAGGGGATAGAAAGATTGGTCACATGTGGAACAAATGATGACTTGCGAAGGGTTAAGTCCCAGGTGGTTAGGCAGCCAAAGCTGACAAACCGTGGCGGCGGAGCTGGTAGTGTTTCCTGATCGCCACCAGACGAACGCCAGGTAGTTGCGTCAGGCGTACTACTTCCTGCCTTGGCTCGATTGGACTCGCAAAGCTCGGGCCCACATCCCGACAGCTTCTTCCAGCACCTGATACAGTGACGGCCTATTCTCTCTTACCTCGCTGGTTTTTTTCTTGTTCGTGTTCCTCAGTGGAATGGCACAACCCATTGTAGGGGAATGGCCATGAACCCAGTGGTCGCTGGTCTCACGCTGGTCTCGCGCTAACTCCTGCTGGAGTTCTTCTTTCGTTTATGCCTTTGTCAGAGATGGTGTCAATATCTAATTCGTTGTAGTGTTCTTGTTATTTTGCGTCTCTGCTCGCTAGTGACACACCAGGAAGTCAGTCGTCATCTTGTTCATTATGCCATTCTTTCGTCCCATAAGCGGGTGTCCGCGTTCTTCCTTTTCCTTACCGCACCAACTAGCCTCTCGCACAACATACGCGCACTTCACTCAAAACATGCAGAAAGCAAGAAAGTTCTAGAGAACGGCCACTGTCCCTTGGCAAAGAGATAGCTTTAGCTCAGAGCCAACTCCCATTTCTCTATTCAAGTATACGTGTAAAATACAGGAACGCTTTTATGAGACACGCGCTGGACCGGTTTCAATGAAATGGGTTGCATTTTGTCATTAGGTCACTAGAATTTTACCTTTTCGTTTAAATACAACAAACCTCTCAAAAATCAGTGCAGTGGTTGCCGATAAAAACGACTTCACCATTCCGTTGTAGTTAGATAGTTTCCGAGCTAAAGCTTCATGTTCCAATGACATTGATTTCGATAGTGCGTGAGATCTGCCTAACTTCTTGGAGTATGAACGAAGTGTTTAGCTTATTTAACAAGAGAGTGGGGTGGGGGAGGGGGTCAATGCTTTTTGTATCACGTAAAATATTAACGAATCACTACGATTGAACACGCTGCCGTAAATCATTAAGGGAACCACTATGATATATTGTATACTAAGGGGGCAAACTTGGGAGAGAATGGCAAATTAGCATTGGAACAAAATTTACTTTCACCGCCCCTCTATTCTATTTCACGAAAAGTGGCTGGCATCACGCAACGTCTAATCACCTAGCAAAGAAAGCAGGATCTGGAAGATGCTCATATCTTACCTGAACTCTAATACGGGTTTAAGCACTGAGTGTTTCTTCGACGGGTTTGGGCCAAACTGTACGTGATCTTTTCAAACTTATTTTTTGCAATCTTTTGTGTTCATTTTTCAGGGGATATAACGAATACATGGAGTCTAAAACTAAGGAAACCAAGACGTCGCCAGTCTAAGGATTGTTACGGCACTTCAGTGCGTTTCTCCCTACGTAGAAGCATGTTCTTTCGTGCTCCTGTACTATATAGTATACATTACCTGGCCCTAAAACATAAATAAACGCATTACAACGTGAATTGTTCGCTTCAGTGTGATAGCAAGCCAATTCTGCAGGTATTAGTCGTGTCGAAATTTTCAGACATCTAATCCATAATGCGGTAAATACTATTTTAATAAGTTTCACCATATTTGACGTAAGAGAACTAATATTGCCAAGAACGCAGGCACCTCCATGTTTCCTAACGAAACACTGAAGCGGAACAGTGGATGAGTTTACAATAATAAAATATTCTTGAAGAACTCTACTTTCATTGATTTCGCAGTAATATGTTGATTAGTAGAAAATAAAATTATAATTAGTTTCATTTTTGAATTTTATGCCATATCCTCGAGGCCGGGTACGTCAAAAGTTTTTTTTTGTGTGCATTTAGGCCTGGTTACGTAAAAGTTTTTCAAACTTCCTAAGTGCAGTCTCTGGCGCTCTTAGAGTGTACGTTGTAATGCATTTTTACCGATAAAGAATTAACTAGGCCCAAGTCAACGGCGACAAAATCTGTGACGTCACGACGAACTCGTGCGAGAACTTCAAGGTGACGTCGTCATCCGCCTTTTGTATTTGCTTCTCTTCTGGCTTACCAAGCGTTTTCTGGCCATTACCCTAAAATCGCTTAACCATCTTCTGTTCTGCAAACCGTCTAGGTGCTCCACTCCGCCTTGCGTATCGCTGGACGAACGTCTTGAAAAACGTTCGCGACTTTTCGATCCGCATGCCTGTTCGTCTCTGATTGACTAGTCCGAGTGGATGGCGTTTGACGTCATCAAGGCAAACCTGACGCTTGCTCTAACAAATCGGGGGCACGAGGCCTAAGCTGCAGCCGCGTCAGAAACAGTTAATTTTTCTCGCTCTTGTTAATTTTACAAGCGTTATCCACCCCCAACGGAGGTATAATCGAAGGCAGCAAGCTAGTGTGCCCTTCCAGACCTCATCAGCGGGTGCGATCGCCGACAGGAACAGACGGATCGCAGGAAGTGTGTCGTGTCTACGCAAGTGTGGGAAGAAGTATTTGAAACCGTCGACTTCATAAGTTTTTGTGCTGTGCTTCGCGTGTGAATTGCAAACCAGAAGTCCATCACATACACGTACATTATTATTAGCACGATACATGTTCAGGGCGTGGCGAACTGAAACGTGTCCGATGGGGCAACCAGCGCATGCAATTTGTAGTGTTCGGTGTATGCGGTTCATTGCCACGAAGCAGTGAACGCCAGTTGTCTGCAACTTTCACAAGTGATGATACGATCAGGCGTGATAATTTTTATTGTATTGTCGCTGTCGTTCCTTATCTGGTACTGTGCGTGAGCCGTTTTACCTAAAGTCCCTATATAAGAAAAGTACCGCCATCTACTCTTTCCTCCGCCGCCTCCTATCCTAAAGCGCTTGCTTTTTTCTTTACTTTTTGCTTGCGAAAGCCACGTCGACGGTGGCGCACCTAGAAAGTCCACGTTGAAGCTTTCAGGCCGGGCGCGCGCCGCCGCCGCCGCCGGCGACTGCGGCTGCGCAGAGGACTTCCAACATGGCTCTGAGGCGGAATAAAAGAAAATATAAAGAAGTGAAAAAGCGCACGCTATCATCGTCCAATCGGAGATACAGGAGAGAGAGAAGCGGCGTTTATCAAAGGATGGCGGTACTTTTCTTATATAGGGACTTTAGTTTTACCGGTTCATGTGCACCGTGGTGGCGGCGACGTCCGAGCTCTCGTGTTCTTGCTGTTTCGCACTGTTTTCTCAAGATAGAAATCGTGATAGACATGTGTTATGTGCCGGAGCGGGGTTAGGCGTAAAAGTACTCGTATTGCGCGGTGTGCGTGTGGTCAGAAGGGTAACCGAACGCGTTTTCTTATGTACTCCGACAGAGAAGCCCCATCGTACCGGCCTTCTCTGCTTCTTACATGTATCGTTTGTTTCAAAAGTTGTTATTGAATTTTCGAAGATACCTGTATCGGTTAGGGGAATATAGGGAACATCTTAAAATTTACATATGACAAGACGTACAGCGCTGCTGTAAAATGTGGGCACGCCTGCGAGCACTAATGTCATTTAATGTCACTAATGCCTGAGGCATCCTTCATTTTGATTATGCGGAAATTATAGGGAAGAACAGGAAGTTCGATATAGCACGAAGTAAATCGCTCTATATTTTGGGATGCAAGCCGCTTGCATACCCAAGAATCTTAACTGCTTGGTTTTTGCTGGTGACCAAGCAAACAGGCTGCTCATGAAGACCCAAGTGGCATGGTAGATGAATATATTATTGGTGAGAACTCGGTGCTTCCTTTGATTATGTACAAATTTGGTCTTTCTAATGAAAAGCAATATGCAGGTAAAGATAAACAAGTAAGTCTGAACAATGGTAGGCCCATATATGATATTCTACTAGCGGCCAGCACAATCGCGCGAAATAAATTTTGCTCACAGTTCTTTCGAACTGGCTAGCCATAGTCACGTTAATAATGCAGGCAGAGTGAGCTAAAGGAAAGTTTGCCGTTACTTTGTAGGTCCACCATAGTTCATTGTGTGGGTCGTGTCACTCGCTTTGGCACGCGCCTTCAGTTTAATGCCGACACAATTTATTACTAGTAGCATCATATTCTGCCTGGGAAGCGCTTTAGGTTCTATTCCCTCGTTGATTGTGCCGACAGTAAGTGCACAGTAGTGTGTTACTAATTATTCGTGGGTGTAGGATAATGGATGCTTTAAGTCGGTCTCCTGCTGATCTTTATATTGCACAGGTCAAGGTTCCACTCTAGCCGAACCGTTATCAGCTGCGCTGCCAGATTATGGAAAGAGGCGCCTCGCCTCTTTTCAATCTTTACCATGTTTACGGCCACGGTGCGTTGTGCCTGAGAATTAAGCTGAATATAAAGGGTGCCTATTGGCTGTCATGAGTACTTTCTGAACACAAATACTCACAGATATGTCAACATTAGTTTTGTGATCTAAGCCATCCAATAAGGACGAACCGCTTGCATATGTTTCGAGTAACTCTGCCGACAGAATATGCGCTCCCTATATATTAGCCGATGATGAAGCAATAGAACAGTTTTATGAAGATGTTGAATTAGCAATGAGAAAGGTGCAAACTCAGTATACTGTTTTCATGGGCGATTTCAATGCAAAAGTGTGGAAAAAGGCTGGTGAGCAAGCAATGGCAACTACGGCATCAATTCTAGAAACACTAGAGGAGAGATGATGGTAGAATTTGCGGAAAGGAATAGGCTCCGAATAATGAATACCTTCTTCAGGAAGCGCAGCAACAGGAAGTGGACCTGGAAATGCCCTAACGGAGAAACAAGGAATGAAACAGATTTCATACTCTCTGCCAATCCCAGCGTACTGCAGGATATAGAAGTGTTAGGTAGGGTAAAGTGCAGTGACCATGGGTTAGTGAGGTCGAGGATTTCTCTCAATTTGAAGGGAGAAAAAATGAAATTAGTCAAGAAGAAACAGGCCAACCTAGACGCAGTAAGGGTAAAAACAGACTAATTCAGGCTTTTGCTCGCAAACAAATATGCAGCTTTAGAACAGGAAGAGGAAGACAACATAGAGGTAATGAATGAAACTGTAACTAGGTCGATCTCAGAAGCAGCTATTGAAGGGGAAGGTAAGTCATCAAGGCAACCAGTAGGTAAGCTCTCCCAAGTAACAAAGGACCTAATAAACAAACGACAAAGCATGAACGTGTCAAACTCAAGAGATCAGATATAATTCGCTGAACTGTCAAAATTGATCAACCGGAAGAAAGTAAGGGATATTCGAAATTATAAAGTGCAAAAGATTGAGGAAGCAGTAAAATATGGACGCACCATGAAACCATTGAGAAGAAAACTTGGCATAGGACAACGCAAGATGTATGTACTCAATGATAAGCAGGGTAATATCATAAGCAATTTCGATGACATAGTAAACGCAGTGGAAGAATTCTATACTGGCCTGTACAGCATCCAGAGCAGCCAAGCTACTTTCATTCAAAACAGGGATGAACCGGATACAGAGGCTCCTTCTATAACTTGCGATGAAGTTAGAAGAGCCTTGCAAGACATAGCCAGGGGAAAATCTCCTGGAGAAGATGGAATAATAGCCAATTTAATCATCGATAAAGGAGATATCATACTTGAAAAGCTTGCGGCCCTTTATATGCAATGTCTCACGTCTTCAAGTGTACCAGAGAGCTGGAAGAACGCCAACATTATACTAATCCATAAGAAGGGAGAAGTTAAAAAATTAAAGAATAATAGACCCATTAGTTTGCTTTCAGTATTGTATAATATATTCACGAAGATAATTTCGAATAGAATCAGGACAACACTTGACTTCAGCCAACCAAGAGAACAGGCTGGCTTCAGGAAGGGATATTCTACGATGGATCACATTCATGTCATCAATCAGGTAATGTAGAAATCTGCGGAGTACAATCAACCTCTTTATATGGCTTTCATAGATTACGAAAATGCATTTGATTCAGTAGAGATACCAGCAGTCATAGAGTAATTGCGTAATCAAGGAGTCCAGGAGGCATACGTGAAAATCTTGGCAAATGTCTACAAAGATTCCACAGCTACCCTGGTTCTCCACAAGAAAAGTCGAGAGGTACCTATCAAGAAAGGGGTCAGACAAGGAGACACAATCTGTCCAATACCCGCCGTGGTTGCTCAGTGGCTATGGTGTTGGGCTGCTGAGCACGAAGTCGCGAGATCGAATCCCGGCCACTGCGGCCACATTTCGATGGGTGCGAAATGTGAAAACACCCGTGTACTTAGATTTAGGTGCACGTTAAAGAACCCCAGGTGGTCCAAATTTCCGGAGTCCCCCACTACGGCGTGCCTCATAATCAGATCATGGTTTTGGCACGTAAAACCCCATAATTTTTTACAAGCTCGTAGAATGGGAAGGCTTGGGAGTGAAGATCAACGGCGAATATCTCAGCAACCTTCGGTTTGCAGATGACATTGCCCTATTCACCAACAATGGGGACGAATTGCAGCAAATAATTGAGGACCTTAACCGAGAAAGTGTAAGAGTGGGGTTGCAGAAGACAAAAACAATGTTCAATAGCGTGGCAAGGGAACAAGAATTCAGGATCACCAGTCAGCCTCTAGGGTCTGTAAAGGAGTACGTTTATCTAGATAAATTACTCACCGGGCACTCTGATTATGAGAAAGAAATTTACAGAAGAATTAAATTGGGTTGGAGTGCATACGGCAGGCATTACGAAATCCTGACTGGGAGATTACCACTGTCGTTGAAAAGAAACGTGTACAATCATTGCATTCTACCTGTGCTAACATATGGGGCAGAAGCTTGGAGGTTAACGAAGAAGCTCGAGAAGAAGTTAAGGACCGCACAAAGAGCGATGGAACAAAACATGTTAGGCCCAACGTTAGGAGACAGGAAGAGAGCGGTGTGGATCAGAGAGCAAACGGAGATAGCCGATATTCTAATTGACATTAAGAGAAAAAAGTGAAGCTGGCAGGTCATGTAATGCGTAGGACGGATAACCGGTGGACCATTAGAGTTACAGAATGGATACCAAGAGAAGGGAAGCGCAGTAGCGGAGGGCAAGAAAACTAAGTGAGGTGATGAAGTAAGGAAATTTGCAGGCGCAAGTTGGAATCAGCTAGCGCAAGACAGGGGTAATTGGAGATCGCCGGGAGAGGCCTTCGTCCTGCAGTGGACATATAGTGAACATTGTGAATACAACAAATAGCTTTCTTTTCAAGTAGCATCAGCCTGTTAATGTTACGTTGGGTAGTCGTAGCCCATAGTAAGGTGCAATAGCTTATATGCGACCAAAAAAGGGAGTGATAATGCTGGAACATTACACGAGGTGGGGACATATGACGGCATCTAAGTGCCACAGATAACGCAACAGACATTTTTTTATAACCAAGTCTATGTGCGAGTTCCACATCATGTGACTAGAAAATACGACGCATTTTATGTTCCTGTACTGCATTAAGCGAGTGGGAACCTATATTTAAATCACCACATGACACAGATTTGTTCTTTGCAGCAAAAACAACGACCTCTGATTTGTTTACACTGACTTGTAGGCTGTTGCATGAGGACCACTTGAAAACTTTATAGAGAACATTATTGGCGTGTAAAAACAAGTCTGTCTCGTTATCAGAAGAAACAAAGAGGCTAGTGTCGTCTGCGTATAACACAAAATCTGTACACCTATCAATAGAAGATAAGTCATTCACATATAGAATAAATAAAAGGAGCCCATTACTGAGTGGCTTCCCTGGGGTACGCCACTCAGTAATGGGCGAAAGGATGACGTAGAACAGTTTATGACTACGCACTACTGTCGTTCAGAGAGACACGACTGCAAAAGTGAGTGAACGACACCTCGTATGCCATATTGTTCTAGTTTTGTTAAAAGTGTATCATGATAGAGTGAGTCAAACGCTTCGCTGTAATCGATGAAGATTCCAAGAGTTCACGTCCCGCTTCAATGTTTTTGAGAATAATTTCTTTTTGCACCAGGAGCGTAGACAGAGTCGACTTGCCCTCTGTGAAACCATGCTGGCATTCAGACATAATTTCGTGCTTAAAAAAAAAAGAAAAAAACTATATAGTCGACATAAGATTATATTTTGAAAGCCCTTAGAAAACATAGGCAAAACAGATATTGGTCTGTAGTTTCCGACGTTGTCCCCCCCCCTTGAATATAACAAACACTTTGGCTCGTGTCATTTTATTAGGAAATGTCCCTGAACCAATCTCAAGATTGAAGATATGGACCAAGCACGGGCAGATAATGTCGATCACATATTTTACGGGTGCTATCTGTATATTATCAATATCATGGCTTTACTATTTTTTCCTGCAGTGAAGGCTTTATATACTTTGGAACAATCAGTGGATTCCAAAAAATCACAAGCCCTTCCCCTGTCGAGAAAATGGGGGTAAGCGAAGCTTATCGTGCGTGTATCTTACCTTCTTGGTGATTTTCTTTGTTTCTTTATGTCTCTCTCTCTCTCTATTAATCTTTCTTTCTTTCTTTCTTTGCTTCTCCCTTTCTCTCTCTCTCGTTCTTTCTCTTTTTCATTCTTTATTTCTATCTTTCTCTCTTATGCTTTCTCTCTTTTTCTCTCTCTCAATCTCTCTCTTTCTCTCTCTCTATTTCTTCCTTTCTCTGTCTCTTTTTGCCCCTGGTGTGTGCCATTGAGTTTGAACCCTTTCTGCACTATCACCAGGATCGACCCACTTTTCAGCGTGACACCGCCACCACCACCGTCGACACCTGTGAGCCTATAAAGCTTGTGCTGCTTGTGCACTATAAAACTAGTGCTGGCCTTAAATAAAGCTTCTTCCTCCTCCTCCCGAACATTTCGTTCAAGTATCTACATGTCTGTGGGAGGTGCATGGCTGATTGTTGCTGACGTATAAGACTCACTAAAATGTTCTGATAGCTAGAGCCGTCTCTGACAGTGATTTGTTATTAATGACAATTTCACGTATTTCATTGGCCACTGAATTTGTGCTCAGTACGGAATTAATTATTTTCCACATACGATCAGGTGGGCGATTCGATCCTGTTTGGAAAAGGTTCTCATAGTATTCCTTTTTAGCTTTCTTTTAGTAAAGCATTTAAATGGTTCCGTAGCTTTTAAAGGCCGCCGAGGTATTGACGTCACGCGTTCTCAAAAAGGAATCATGAAGTTTATGCTTTTCTGTGATCATACATACGCTTCAGTTCCGGATTAATCCAAGGCTTTACTGTGCTCTTTCCGGTCTTAAATGATTTCATCGGAAAGCAGCTGCTGTAATGGCCACTGAAGAGCTTTATGAACGCTTCGTACGCTGCTTCTACAGTCATTTCGCCGAAAACAGGCTCCTAGTCAGCATCTTCAATTTTGGACCGAAACAATTCCAGTGTTTACTGCGTTATATAGCCTGGTAGACAAACTTTGGGATGCAAGCAGTTTTCTTTCCTTTTGCAGAACTTACAAAGGCCATGGATATCAGGCAGTGATCACTTATATCGCTGTTGACTGTACCTGCAGCAATGTCGTGCGTATCTATGTTAGTGATTAAAAGGTCCAAAATAGTTGAACTTGCTGGCGATACTCGAGTGGGCGTAGTAATGACAATAAAGAAACCGAACGAAGCTATTTTATTTAGGAGATCATCGGAGGATTTGTTTTCCGGGGAAATGTTAATATTGAAATCGCCTCCAATAACGAGGCGGAACCTGTTAAACGACGTATATTCCAAAAGTGCATCAATTAAACCTAAAAACTTTGTGATAGTTGCCGATGGAGGAAGGATAAATTACAGAAAAATAGCACGATCGCCTTGCAAGCTCAGAGCCTCATAATCTGATCTGCGTACGGTGCATTCGTTTAATGTCATGCAACTTTCTGTATTGCGAACATATATGGCCACTACTCCGTTGCGTCGATCTGTTCTGTTAAGTGAATGTCGTCTGTAGCCATTTAATGTGGGTGCGCTGTTAAGTGAAGTGCACCATTTCTCAGTCACCATAATTACACTGAATCTAAAGTGAAAACTGTCAAGCAATGACGTGAATTCATCGCGTTTCCTGTTTAGCGAACGCGCACTTCAGTGTAGCACCATAACAGTGTTCTGAGCGTATTGGCTGCATATCTTGATACATCCAGGCTTGACGAATGCTTGGTAAAGCATGTTGTTTGAAAGAGAGAAAAAAGTGAAGTTCAAGCAATTTTAGGGAGGTCATCGTCAGAAGATATTTGAACGGCGATAGTGCCATCAGCCTTATGTGCAAATATTCGACCATTCCGCGTCCAGACAAAGCGCCACTTGAACTGGCGTTTTCAGATACGACAGCAGAAATTATTTGCTTCACACTGGGACGTAGATGCCCATTGAAAAATATTTGACTGCTATCTGTAGGTTTGCCTTGACTGTTAGAACGGCTGTCCGCCACTTCACCATTCGTGCCTTTGCGCGCCATCGTGATCTGCGAGGTGAAGAAGAGGTTTAGCGCGCTATGCTCGGGAGAGAGATCAAGAAAATGAGAGCGAGAGAAAGATATACGCATTCACGGAGCGGGTCTGCTGGAACGCATTGTCGGCGTTGCAACGCGGTACATCGCGGTGTCGGCATTGCAACGCGGTGTCGGTGTTGCAAGCTGCGCTATGCAACGTGCAGTGACGGCCATAAGTCCGAGACGCACAAAAGAAATTAGCATCGTCATGAGTAATAAGATGAAAAGTTGGCGCGCACTTCCGGAAAATGCTGGGATGCGATCGCCCAGCTTCGCTGTTTCAAGCGTCGCGCGGCCGAGTGCAAGGTTAAGTGTTTTTTTTCTTCGCCCTTTTAATTACACGGTCTCGCTTTTGGCGATTCTTGAATTGAACAATTATGTTGTTTTAGCTTTCATTGCGTGTAGGGACACGATGGCACGCTTCAACATCCGAGGATGACATAGGCTCTGACAAAGCATCATCCAACTTAGACATGAGTGCAACAACGTCCACATTTTGTTTTGTACCACCCCTTTAATTTCCAGGTTGAACCGTCCCAAGTATTGGTCACACTGAGCCAGTCTGTTTATTATTGCAGATATCCGGCTATGCGAACTGCTGTGGGGCAAACAACTGGGGTGGTATTCTTTGGTGATAAGTTGCGTGGATGTTGTTACTCTGGTGCGATCTTTCGTGAACCAGCACCAGACGTGCCCACGTTCAGGCCGACACCGTTTCTGGCGCTGTACCAAGTTTGCTATCATCACAAAGTACCGAGTGTGCCGTCGAGCGTCCAGTGCCGAGTCTCGCGATATCACCGAAATGCTTGAGAGTTATTGCCCCAGAGTACCACCCCTCTTGGACGAAGCATCCAGCGTATGTTGTTTGAGCCCATGATGCAATTAGCGCTGGGTTGCATTGCTCCACACGACAATGGTGTCATAATTAAGCGGAGCATGCAGTAAACAGTGAGGCATTCGGCTAGCGACACACACATCTTGTGTGTTCCAGGCGAAGGCCACCAACTAGTGTATAATACTTGGTCGCATCTTCATGGGTAATAGTCGAGCAGCGTTCGTCTTCTGGCACTCTAACCATTGCGTAGCCGACATGCTACAAAGAAATCAACAAGCACAAGAACGCCGTAGTTTTTTTATAAATGGTCCCAGAGAAAAGAACACTATCAAAAGCTGGCATCATTATAATTGCGCCAGTGCGTCCTTCAGTATTCGCAATAAGCCCACTGACATTGCGAAGGGTTGGTATGCTCTAGCTCTTCGTAAATTCTCTGCAATGCAGATGCAGCTGCGCTTTTTATTGCCTTTGCACCTAGAAGAATGCAGCGACGTTCGCAACCTGACTTTTAATCCTAATTTACATGAAGGGAAGGAATAGTGATTTCTTCCAACAACGGCCGTGACGTGGGTTGGGCTACAACTGACGCCTGTAACACCTCGTCTACGGCGTTCTTGTGTGGCATGGTTCGGCGGCGCTGACCTACGTCATGCCCATCCGTTAGCTGGATCGGCAATCTATCCTGTCATGTGAATACTGCTTTATCACAAAACTTCGTAGTCGTTTACAACGTGGCAATGCGAAAGTCGAAGCAGTGGGATCGAGAACGGCGGAGGGAGGGTCTGCAGCAGACGCTCCCGTGTTCCCATTAGCAATGGCCGCACCTGTACATGGGTTACCGCCTTCCCATAATAAGCGCACTAAAGCTGCGTCTGGAACACGTAAACGTAGCAGGCTTGGAGACTTGCACACGTCTTTTGGAATTCCGACCTCTGAACTTTTGTCTTATAAGGAATGTATCTCCCTCTTTAGTGAAAGCGCTAGCAGGCGGCCTTCATGGACGGGATGAGCTGCTGCTCAATTCTTCTTCGCTAAGCGCAGTTTATGGCTTGTCTGATACTGACAGAAGTTTTTGGCTGTTAGCTCATATAATCTATCGGGTTGATATTACGTGACTCTATACAAACATTTTTATGATTGTTGCACATGAACACTATTTCGAGAGCTGAATAATATGCACCATTATATTAAATTACATTGCAGCTTTGGTCACTTTTTCAAGAAACGTGAACGTTTGCTGACTTCCGTTACAATTAGTCATTTAGGTCTAAATTGCTGACGAGTGAAATGCGCCGAGGAGGAGGTCCTCCTGCTGTTGTTCGACAAAAATAAATGGCGCTTCTATGGATGGATAGCAATGGCCACTTCGGAAGTTGATGTCAGAAGTTGATGTCAGGTACCTAATACGATTTTTTAGTTTTTTACTGGCGCTGTCGGAAGCGCCTTCCTCTAGCTCTTAAACAATGAAGCGCTGCTATTCACAGAAAACACAGAGCCTGGAATCGCGGTATTTAGTAAGCAAAATGATTTGAACTTGTCTTCGAACTTTACTATGCAGCCCTTTGTCCAGCGCGCACATTAAGCACGTTTTCAGTGTCGCTGCTACAAGTACTCCAAAAAAAAAAAACGAGGGAACATTACCAAATAAAAATTTCGAAAGCAATTCTTATTGAACATAACGTGTGAAGGGCTGCAGAAAACGCAAAGAGCCAGGCCAGCTCTTTTTCTATACAGTGTCTGCACATGCTAATAAAAGTAGGGGAGAAAGTAACGTTAAAGTAATCAATTACTGTAGTTAGGTACTAATTGGTAACCGTAATCAATAACATTTTTCAAGGAAGTTTTCGTAAATATAATCGGTTAATTTTTTTTCTGTAACATGTACTAGTCTGATGGACTGAATCCAGTGCATGTAAAAAATCACATTTTAGGCCAATCAAAGTACCTGAGACAGCAGCTCATTATTTATCCTTTGCCATCGCTTATTAGAGTGGTCAAGTAATCTCGTCGATTATGTGATCTAAGCAACTCAGTCTTATTTTTAGTAACCAGCATTGAAATACGGAACACGCCTACATTACTTTGTGCACTAGTGAAATTAATTGCACCGCTCATCATTCTCTCACGTGTTGCTCTTCAGGCATACATGGTGACTGCATTTGGTGTCATATGTTCTAGGCTTATTTTCATTTGGGCCTTTCGATCAAGTAAGCAAGTGAAATCTCCCTCTAGAACAATCAATTTCGTGGAAAGCCACCTTTGAACCGATAGACTCAAGATGAATTATTGCAGGCTGTTGGCCAATCAGATCGTGCGTGAAAACTATGTATGATGGACCATTTTAGCTACACCAATAATCACGCATGTCAACGCTCTGCATGTACTTAAGTCGCTGACTGACGCAGAGAAAGAGTTGCACGTATGCAATTATCTCTCATCACTTGAAATGGGAATGACCCAAAACCTTCATGAGCCTATCGGTCACAATCGTGCGACAGCACATGTGGGAACTCAGCTTTAGAGCAGTGCCCCCATCTCAGCTGGTTTGTCATGATTCTCTTGTATGCAGGATTCTTTTATATATTTAAATAGGCTTTCTATTTTACGTATTCACAGTTTTCATAACATTTATTGCACGAATCAAGGCACACCACACGTACCTCCACTGAACGAGGTATCTGTTCTGTACATGTAGAGCAAAGCGAACTTATGGAAAAGCTAAAAATATGAAGGTAGCGATACATCGAACAAAGTGTTTTCACATTAAAAGGTATACCACCGGAAATAGATGCACATTAAGAACATTCAAAGGGAGGCGTGTGAAGCCGAAAACCTCCCAGTCTTTTGAATATTGATGTAAACAAATATTCCTGTTTCGACTTTGTATTCTGTGTCGGAGGCTAGAAAAAGTTGTAGAGGATCCCTAATCATATTCTTATAAGATGAGGACGCGAAAGCGTTTCTTTCGTGTAGGCTGTTGTTACAGAGGGGTGCTGCAAAGTGGTGTTGCCCAGTTGTGTTATAAGGAATAAGGCTATGTGAGGGGCCGAATGGTGCTTATTTACATGATTTAGTGCAATCAAAATGGTGTCCACACGCCTTTACATGCCCTTTTCTATTTCGTTGTCGAGGCAGTATGCATCACGGATATCGAGTATAACGAAGTAGTGACACCACCACGGCGTTGTGGGTGGCGTCATTTAACAGTCTCCGGTGTCGTCGTCCGCTTGTCCTTCCGGTGACGGCGTACTTGCGTCGAGGTACCGCGGCTGCGGCTGGTTGCTGCGGCGGAGTGGAGTGCGCGCCGAGTGTTGCTGCGGCAGATGTTGGCGCAGGCGTCAGTTCCAACGAGAGAGGTCACGTGCTTTCCGGGCACGGCTTTTGGGGACGACTTTTGCCTCGGGCTTGTCTCGCGCTCGTGTCACTGCTCGCCCGCTCGCCGTCGTCTTCAAATGTTGGCGCCGCCGTTAGTTTTGGCGGGAAAGGTCACGTGCTTGTCGGGCACGGCTTTTGTGGACCCATTTTGCGTGCGCCAGCTTGGTGCACGCTTTCGCCAACCTAGCCAAGAAACGCTATCGCGTTAATATCAAAGGAGAGGTGGTAAACGGATGTTGTATGTAGTAGTCCATTATGAATGTGTTACGGAAGTTCCACCAAATGCAGCCATCAAGGTGCGAAGCATTGGACCAGTAACCATATGAATGTCTGACACACGAGAAACCTTTTGCACTGATCATTTCGAGCATGCTTTTGTCAGCTACAAATAGTGCACATGTATACTTGCCCTGCATCACAAAGGGATGATGTGACAAAGAAGTGTACACCTGAGTGTTATGTTGCTTTTCATGGTATTTCCGTTTACTTAAAATAGTTTTCAGGTGTTTAGTGCTGAGAACAACAGAAAACTATCTGCATTGGTACTGGGAGGTCATAGTGCGAGTATTTGTGTTGTGTACTTCCTGTCCTCCTTTGTGCTGTTGCACCATAAATGTAAAATGTCACACCAGCAAGGTTGAGCATCAACCCTTAGATTTCAGAGGCTTTGCTGGGTGCTAGACAGTTATGATTTTAAGCATATTCTGGCAGCAAATGTGCAGCACCTTTATTTCGGAGTGATGGAAAGGGATGCCTTTGCATGGCCATACTGTTCTATCATGCCTGCAGGAATACATCAGTGCCTGGTGGCACCGTATTGTACAGGTGTAACAGAGTAAACATGTAGAGAAGAAAGCGACTGATAATAACGTGCCCAATATGTAGGAGCATTATATTATCTAAGCCACATGAAAAGATGCTTTCAATGTGCTAAATTACCACAGCTTTGATTTGTCATTCAAAGTAATTATTGCAGTACTGACACAGTAAGCGCTGCAATAAAGTTTGTACAATGGTGAAAAGGGTGGGAAGGAAGGAAATATTACTTTTGATGGGTAGATTTGAATGGTAGATGGGAATGCATACCCAATTTGCCACAATGCATGTTTGCTTGCAGAACAATTTTACGTTTGGTACACAGGCTGAGCCACTGTGGCTTCATGAGTGCAAATTTGTGTGGTCTCAGGGCTCAAGGCTGTACCATTTGTTTGGTCACTCGTCTAGTGACTAGATGATAACACACCCTTCTAGTAGATTTACGCCGAACACATTGCGCATTAGTTACAAAGCTGTATTCTAGGAACTATTTGTTGGGCTGTGATGAAAATAAAAAACTGGCAAGAAATGTTTCCTCCCTCTGTTAAGCTGCCCTGTCTTGCACCATATGAGCATGCTTTTTTTTTTCATTTTCATGTGTCTGTGAAAGCAGCTACTATTAAGAAATACAAGCTCGAAAGCACTTACTACCTCAACCTTGAGATTCCTAAACTCATTTAAAAGCTTAGTCACTTGATAATCCTAACCACTCAAATAACCTGAGTAAAGCTTAGTGAGTAGAGCGAACCCACGACATTCGGTGTTACTTAAGCCAAAGTTTATTAAGGCACCGGTAATTAAGATAGAGTTAACTAAGATGCTCGAACCCATTACCTTTGGTGAGAGTCGCACCCACGACCTTTGGTGTTAATTATGGAGAAGTTAATTAAGGCACAGTTCAATAAGGTAGAATTATTTAGGCACTCGAACCTACGACATTTGGTGGGAGAGAAGAAGTAATAGGAAGTAACAACGCATTCGAATAAACATTTCAAGTAATTTAATTATTGTCTCGTGAGCGCGCAGGCTTTCGCCTTCATGCTCTTTAACGTACGCTAAAGCGAATGTCAACAATTTTTATACAGGGGAACAGAATCAAAAGAGAACACGCATGGAAGATGCTGACATCATCAAATGGTCTCGCGTCGATCGTCCTTGTATGTCGCCATGGCTGAGAAACTGAGCAAGCCGGTCATGCCTAATTTTTTTTGCACTTTGTCAATACGTCTTACATTGCTCAAGAGCTGAATGACGCATGTCCGTGAAGTAAAGGGCCGCAGATTGGCCAACCATGCCGGAAAGAAGGAATGTACTTATTTAATTACATTCGAAATAAGTTGTCTTGTTTGCAATATAAATTGTTTGTTTCACATAAATATTCCGATTGAAAACATCTGATGAGTACCTCTACATAAGGTGACCATTATACGTACACCTGTGAGCAAAAATATACGGACCAGGGATTGCGCGAAAAAGCAGATTTTTCCACTGCCTGCGAATGAAACTTGAAATTGATGGCTGCAGTCCAAACTTGGCAATGCGAACTTTCCAGGGTACTCGTCAATTTTCGTTTATGCGTGTTAATTACGAAGAAAATCAGTTTTTTCGGCGACCCTGTGGTCCGTATATTTTTGCTCACAGTTGTACATATTGCTTTTATGCCAGTCATAATGAATTGTACACTCACACTGCTTAACCTTCAATTAGTTGCTGCATCAAGTTAACTGCTTATGCACAATACTTTTTACACAGGGTAAGAAGTTATTCCTTGGCTGAACCCATATTTTATTTTTCTGCTTGAGTTAAGGCTTTAATTTTTTTGGAACCTTTATCAAGCAGCAAGCATTACACTTCTAAAAGGCCTGATTTATGCCGCACTTCTTCTATGGTGGTTTTATAAAAGTAAAAAAAAAAAAGGAAAAGGCATTTCATGAATTAAAGTATGCTAAGCAGACTCTTAAAATTGGCAGAGGAAAAAAAAGATGAACAAGCAAATCAGGAAGCTGTACTCGATGTTTCACACGCGTGTTCAGTGGTAAAGAGGGGTGACTTGTCGACCTACGCAGCTGTATTCCGCGACAGTTGCGTATGTGTGCGTGCGTGTTCTTGCAATCTGTCACTACTATAACTACAGAAAAGGACGCCATCGTGCCGAACACAACCGAGTATCATCATCATCATCATCATCATCATCATCATCATCATCATCATCATCATCATCATCATCATCATCATCATCATCATCATCTTTTTATGTCCACTGGAGTACGAAGGCCTCTCTCAGTATAAATAGCAATACATGAGGATACATGGGTATTCTCGGACGAAACACTTTCGGTGATACTATCAATTTCGCATGACATAGTACGAGGCACGTTGGATGATGAGAGAGGTTTATCTCCACGAGCCCATTCAGCGAGCACTGAGAGCGATCGTCCGAGAATACATCCCATGTGGCGACATGATGCGATTGCATTACATTTAT